>NW_007733295.1:74117-137559 GCF_000696425.1 Galeopterus variegatus | reverse complement strand
CAGGTAGTGTTATGCCTCCAGCTTTATTTTTTTTGCTCAGGATTGCTTTGGCTATGCATGGTCTTTTACTATTCCATATAAATGTCTGGATAGTTTTTTCCATTTCTGATAAAAATGTCATTGGAATTTTGATGGGGATTGCATTGAATCAGTTGATCACTTTGGGTAATATGGATATTTTCACAGTGTTAATTCTTTCAATCCAAGTGCATGGGATATCTTTCCATCTTCTTGTGTCCTGTTTAATTTCTCTCAGCAGTGGTTTGAAGTTCCCTTTATAGAGATTTTTCACATCCTTGGTTAACTTTATTCCTAAGTATTTCATTTTATTGGCGGCTATTGGAAATGGGCTGGCTTTCTTGATTTCTTTTTATGCATGTTCACTGTTGGAGTATAGAAATGCTACTGAAGTTTTGGGTTGATTTTGTATCCTGCAACTTTGCTGAAATCAGTTATCAACTCTAAGAGGCTTTTTGTAGAGGCTTTAGGCTGTTTATTATATAGGATCTTATCAGCTGCAAACAGGGACAGTTTGACTTCATCTTTTCCAATCTGGATGCCCTTTATTTCCTTCTCCTCTCTGATTGCTCTGGCTAGTACTTTCAACACTATGTTGAATAGGAGTGGTGAGAGAGGGCATCCTTGTCTAGTTCCCATTTTTAAGGGAAAAACTTTCAGCTTTTCTCCATTCAGGATGATATTGGCAGTGGGTTTATCATATATGGCTTTAATTGTGTTCAGATACTTTGCTTCTATACCTAATTTATAGAGAGTCTTTATTATGAACAAATGTTGAATTTTGTCAAATGCTTTTTCAGTGTCTATAGAGATGACCATAAGGTTTTTGTCTTTGATTTTACTGATGTGGTTTATCACATTTATTGATTAGCAAATGTTAACCAACCTTGCATCCCTGGGAAAAATCCCACTTGAATCCCACTTGATCATGATGTATAATTTTGCATATGTCAGCTAGTGTATTTTTTTTTTCCTTTTTGTCTTTTTCCGTGTCCGGCAACGGATCGCAACCCTCAGTGTCACCCCCGTACCGGACCGGGACCAGCAACGGGATCGCAACCCTCGGTGTTGCTCTCGCGCCTCGCTCAGCCAGTGAGCGGGAACCGGTCTGTATGTGGGATCCGAACCCTCGGCGGGAGCGCCGCCACGCTTCCCAAGTGGCGCACTATAGCAGTGCACCACGGGGCTGGCCCTTCAGCTAGTGTATTATTGAGGATTTTTGCGTCTATATTCATCAAGGATTTTGGCCTGTACTTTTCTATTTTTGATGTATCTTGGTCCGGTTTTGGTATCAGGGTGATGTTTGCCTCATAGAATGAGTTTGGGAGAATGGCCTCTGTTTCAATCTTTTGGAATAGTTTGTAGAGAATTTGTATCAATTCCTCTTTGAAGGTTTTGTAGAACTCTGCAGTGAACCCATGGGGGCTTGGGATTTTCTTTGTTGGGAGACTTCTGATAACATCTTCAATCTATTTTATTGTTATTGTTCTGTTCAGATTTTCAATATCTTCTTGGCGTAGTTTTGGCAGTTTTGTCCACAAATTTATCCATATTCTCCAGATTTTCAAATTCATTGGCGTAGAGTTGTTTATAGTAGTCTCTAATGATTCCTTGTATTTCTGAGGTATCAGTTGTAATATCACATTTTTCATTTCTAATTTTTGTTATTTGGGTCTTCTCTCATCTTTTCTTAGCCTTGCTAAAGGTTTGTCACTTTTATTTATCTTTTCAGAAAACCACATTTTGTTTCATTATCTTTTGTATCATTTTTCAGGTTTCTATTTCATTTAGTTCTACTCTGATCTTAATTATTTCTTTCCATCTACTAACTTTGGGGTTGGATTGTTCTTGTTTTTCTAGTTCTTTAAGGTGACGTGTTAGGTTGTTTACTTGCCTTATTTACATTCTTCTGAAGTAAGCATTTAATGCGATAAATTTCCCTTTTAGTACTGCTTTTGCAGTACCCCACAGGTTTTGGTATGATGTATCATTATTTTCACTACTTTCAAGAAATTTTTTGATTTCATGTTTAATTTCTTCTTGGACCTATATGTCATTAAAGACCATGTTGGTTAATATCCTTGTGTTTGTATAGTTTTCAGAGTTTTGTTTGTTATTGATTTCAAATTTTAATCCATTGTGATTTGAAAAAATACACAGATTAATTCCAAATTTTTTGAGTTTGTTGAGAATTGCTTTGTGACCTAACATGTGGTCTACCCTGGAGAATGTTCTATGTGCTGAGGAGAAGAATGTATATTCTGAGGATGTTGGATGGGATATTCTGTAGATATCTGCCAAATTCAATTGGTCTAAAGTATTGTTTAGATCTTGTGTTTCTCTGTTGACTATTTGCCTAGATGATCTGTCCAATGTTGAGAATGGGGTGTTCAGGTCTCCCACTATTATAGTGTTAGTTAGTATCTCTCTCATTCTTTAGATCTAATAGTGTTTGCTTTATAAATTTGTCTGCTCCAACACTGGATGCATATATATTTATGATTGTTATATCTTCTTGATGGATAGATACTTTTATCATTATAGAGTGGCCTTCTTTATCTCTTTTTATAGTTTCTGCTTTAAAGTCTATTTTATCTGATATTAGAGTACGTACTCCAGCTCATTATTCATTTCTATTTGCATGGTATATCTTCTTCTATCCTTTCACTCTTAGTCTATGTGTGTCTTTACTGGTGAGGTGAATCACATGAAGGCAGCATATTGTTGGGTCTATCTTTTTAATCCATTCAGTTAGTTTGTGTCTTTTGATTGGGGAATTTAATCCTTTTACATTTAGAGTTATTATTGAAAGTTGTTGATTACTCTTTGCATTTTACTGATTGTTTTTTAGATGTCTTAAGTATCTTTTGTTCCTTTCTTTCTGGTTTTCTGTTTGTCTTTTGTGTTTGTTGGTTTCTTAGGGTGGTATATCAACTATTTTTTCTCTTTATTTTAGCATTTTTGTTTTACTGGTAGGTTTTGTTCTTTCTTGAGTATTCATGGCAGTGATGGTTGTTTTTCAGGTATCAAACCTAGTACTCCCTTGAGAATTTCTTGTAAGCCTAGTTATTTGGTAGTGAACTCCCACAGTTTCTGTTTGTCTGAGAAACATACTATTTGTCCTTCATTTCAGAATGATAGCCTTGCTGGGTAAAGTATTCTTGGCTGGTAATTTTTGTCTTTTTTTTTTCCTTTTTTTTGTCTTTTTTCGTGTCCGGCAACGAATCGCAGCCCTCAGTGTCATGCCCGTACCGGACCAGGACCGGCAACGGGATCGCAACCCTCGGTGTTGCACCCGCACCTCACTCAGCCAGTGAGCGGGAACCGGTCTGTATGTGGGATCCAAACCCTCGGCGGGAGTGCCACCGCACTCCCAAGCGGCGCACTGTAGCAGTGCGCCACCGGGCCAGCCCCATCCTTTAGTCTTTTGAATGTATTTCTGGCCTTTAGGGTTTCTGATGAAAAGTATGATGTTAGTCTGATTGGGGCTCCCTTATAGGTGACTTGATGCTTCTCTCTTGCAGCTTTTAAGATTCTCTCTTTGTCTTTGAGTTTTACCAGTTTGACTATAACATGTCTTGGAGAGGACCTTTGGGGGTTGACTATGTTTGGGGATCTATGGGCCTCCTGAATCTGAAGATCTGTGACTTTCCCTACACCTGGGATGTTTTCAGCTATTATTTCAATGAATATGTTTTCAATGCCATTTCCTTTTTCCTCCCCTTCTGGAACACCCATGATTTAGATAAGGTGCTCTGTTATCTCTTTTTGATTTTCTTCAGTTTTTTTAATTCCTTTTTTTCTTTTTTCTGGTCCACTGTGTTAATTCAAACAGCCTGTCTTCAAGGTCAGAAATTCTCTCTTCTGCTTGTTCTAGCCTGCTGATTTGACTCTCTGTTGTGTTTTTATTTCATTGAATGAATCCTTCAGCTCCACAAGCTCTGCTACATTCTTTCTCAGGGCATTGACTTCTTTGTACATTTCTTCTTTCAGGTCCTGTATATTTTTTTCTCATTTCATTGTGTTGTCTGTGTTTTCTTGTATCTCATTTAGTTTCCTTAGAATTGTTGCTCGAAATTCCTTGTCAGCCAGTTCCAAGATGTCTTATTCTATAGGATTTACAGCTTGAGGGTTATTATTTTCCCCTGGTGGTGATGTACTTTCTTGATTTTTCATATTTCTGTATCTTTCCTCTGGTGTTTAGTCATTATGGCAGGGGTTATCACAGTCCACTTATTCCACCCTGATATCTGGTCTGGATCCTGAAGGGCCTGGGCTGGGGATCCCATGTTGCCTGCTTGTCCTGGCACTGCTGGCTTGGGACATGTGGCCTGGGTGGCTCTCAGGCCTCTCTGGGTGGTGGGGACTGGGTTGGGCTGGGGGTTCCATGGTACCTTCCTGTTCCACCATGGCTAACTCAGTGTGTGTGGGACCAGTGGCTTTCAGTCCTCTCTGGAAGTGGGCACTGGAGTGGGCTGGGGATCCCATAGCACCTGCCTGCTCCAGCACAGCTGACCTGGGGTTTGTGGGCCCTTGCTCTCGGGCCTCTCTAGGTAGCAGGGACTGAACTGGGCTGGAGGTCTCATGGCACCTGCCTGTTCCAGCATGACTGACTCATGGCATGTGGCCCTGGCAGCTCTCAGGACTCTCTAGGCCATGGGGACTGACCTGGGCTAGAGGTTCTGCAGTTTCTGCCTGTCTAACTTTGATCATTTTAAAGCTGATTGTTTGATATTTGTTTCCTTATAGTAAATAGTAAGAAATGAGTAATTGAGAATTAGGTAGAGTTCCAAAATATTTATGGGCAAATGAATCTAATAATATTGGTAGAATAATATAAGCAGAGCAAGTTAGAGTTCAAGCTAACATTTTTAAACCATTATATAATATTTCTTAGTAGCAAATTAAAGCCGAAACTTGAGTACACAGACCTAACATTGCTGTTTTTATAGAAAAGAAAATAATCATCTGTAGGAATAGTGTTTTTAATACTCACTTGACCTGTAACTAGATTATCAAGATTATACATTTGTTCAAAATTGGTATCAACTGACAAACTATTTGTTGCTCACTTTTCTGTAGTGCCTAGACTAAACACAGCATTTCACTTGGTCCCTTCTTCAAAAATGTTCCACTGTGATGCCTGTATTTGACATTCTTTGTTGTCCTACTGTATAAAAACAGTCAATATTTGCCTTCTCTTGGGAAAATATTATATACTTAGACAGTAATGGTCAAGGCTTTATCAAGAGACCATCTCATTTCTTTCAGGTTTTAAACAGGGCTCTAAAGTTATAGTTTCCTTTCCTGTCTACTTTAAGCTAATACATTAATTTTTCTAGGTTGTGCTTATTTGGATAGTTCTAAAATGTATTCTATACATCCATAGATTGAATTGGCTGTTTCTGAGGAAAAGCTTTAGTATTTTAGTGATATAGTTCATGATTTGAAACTTATTGGCAGGATATTATTACATAAGGACAAATTGTTAAATACTCAGAATTATCCAAAACAGTGGTGAGAATGTCTAAAACTGAATATTGTAGATGATGCATTAAAAATGTCTCTGAACTAGTGAGGCTCATACAAACTTTCTCTCTTATGTGAGCCTTGCTATAAAAGTAGTAGAATTTGAAAATCAGTGATGCCTTCAATTACCTCAAATTACCATTTCAAAATCACATGGATTATGCCTTCTAGGTTACCAAATACATTTTTATTAATTGTGAGAAACTCAAAGCTTTCCCACTAAGACCAGGAACAAGGCAAGGATGTTTCTTCTCCCCACAACTTTTCAATGCCATGCTGGAAGTCTTAGTTAATGCAATATGACACAAAAAGAATATAAAAAATAAGTAAAACATGGGCCAGCCCGGTGGCGCACTGGAGAGTGCGCGGCCTGGGAGTGCAGCGGCGCTCCCACCGAGGGTTCGGATCCCATGTGGAGACCGGTTCCCGCTCACTGGTTGAGCGCGGTGCGGGCGCAACACCGAGGGTTGAGATCCCGTTACCGGTCAGTAAGAAAGACAAAAAGGAAAAAAAAATAAGTAAAACAGATATAAATTAAAAAGAAAAAATAAAACTTTTTTTACTGATAGATGACATGATTGTCTATGTAGAAATCTAAAAGAATCTACATTCATCTTTTGGTATCCATGGAGGATGTTTTAAGGAACCTTCATGGATACCAAATCTGTTGATGCTCAAGTCCCTTATGTAAAATGGTTTAGTGTTTGCATATAACCTATGCACATTCTCCATTATACATTAAATAATCTCTAGATTACTAATAATACCTTATACAGGGTAGGCACTATATAAATAGTTGTTATACTACATGGATTTTATTTGTATCATTTTTATTGTTGCATTGTTATTTTTAATTTTTGAATATTTTACATCTGTATTTTGTTGAATACACAAATGCAGAACCCACTGTTATGGAGGGCAGATTGCACGAAATATTTTCTAGAACTAATAAGCAATTACAGCCAGGTTGCTAGATACAAGGTTAATATACAAAATCTAATCACATTTCTATTTAGCTGTAATAAACAAGTGTTTGGGTTTGGCAATGACCTTCCAGATACAACACTAAAGCTATGATCTATGAAAGAAAGAATTGATAAAATGTACTTCATTAAAATTGAACATTTCTGCTCTGCAAAAGACACTGTGAAGAGCATACAATGAAAGCCACAGACTGGGAGAAAATATTTGTAAAAGACAAATCTGATAAAGGACTATTATCCAAAATATGCAAAGAACTCATAACTCAACCATTAGAAAACAAACTCTCTGGTTTAAAAATGGACCACAAACCTCAGCAATACACCATCAAAGAAATATACAAATACCAAGTAAGCACATAAAAAGATACTTTATATCTTGTATCATCGGAAAAATGTAAATTAAAAGAGTGAGATACCACTTATCACCTATGAGAATGGCCAAAGTCTGGAACATTGACAACACCAACTACTGGTGAGGATATGGAGCAACCGGAATTTTCGTTCATTGCTGATGGGAATACAAACTGGTACATACACTTTAGGAGACAATTTGGCAGTTACTTACAAAATTAGGCATCCTCTTACCATGTGATCCAGAAATTGTGTGCCTTGGTATTTACCCAAAGGAGTTGAAGACATGTATAAAATTATGTTCTTACAAATACCTGTAAAAGGATGTTTTAGAAGCTTTACTTATAATTGTCAAATCTTGGAAGAAACCAAAATATTTTTTAGTAGATGAATGGTTAAATAAATGCTGATACACCCATACAATGCAACATTATTTAGCACAAAAAGAAAATAGCATTCATTCCATAAAAAGACATGGAGGAAACTTAAATGTACAATACTAAATAAATGAAATGTACTTGAAAGACCAATTTGGAGAATTAACATTTTGAAAAACTATTTATTCTTTGCATATATGAACATAGTATATCTCTTCATTTACCTAGTCTTTTTAAAATTTCTCTTTGAAATATTTTATAGTTTTGTATGAAGAGATATTGCATATTTTTACCATATTTATTCCCAAACATTTTTTATTTTTTGACACTTGATATTCTTTTAAATAGTATATTTATTTTATTTTCTAATTGTTTGTCAATTACATGTAAAAATGCAATTGAGTTTTTATGTTAACATCGTGAAACTATCTTATCAGTCTAGCAGTTTCTTTTTATATACAGGGTTTCTTTTTACACAATAATGTTGTCTGTGAATAATGGCTGCTCTACTTCTTCATTTTCAATCTTTATGATTTTTATTTCTTTTTCTCGCCTTGATTACACTATATGCATGAATAGAAAATCTGAATGCAGAAATCATTAACTCATTTTTACTTACAGTAGTCTTCTATCATGATTTATGTTTCCTGCTATCTATATTTTGCTAAGAATTTTTGTCATAAATGAATGTTAAAATTTGTCAAATTCATTTTCTGCATCTATTAAGATCATGACATAATTTTATTTCTTCTGTAAATGTGCTGATTTACATTTACTGTTTTTTGTATGTTAAACCAAACTAGTATGCTTTGGTTAAAAAACATTTAGTCATGATTAATCACCTGTATATAGCTGAGTTTCATTAGATAAAATGTCATTAAGAGTTTTTAATTTTATGTCTGTGTCCTAAAGTGATATTTCTTTGTATTTTACTTTTGCTCTAATGTGTTTTTCAGTTTTTGCTATCAGAATTATACTGACAATATACAGTGAGTTTCATTATTCCCTGTTTTCTTAAAGTCTTTATATAAGTTTTCTATTATTTACACAAATGTTCAGTAGAATTTATTGGTTAAAATACATAAAATTTTTTAGGCTATGATAGAGCCTAAAGAAAATAACAAACATTTTTTATTCTAATAAAATAACATCGTCTGATTCATATCCAATAGTTGCTGGAAGAATCGTCTTTGTAAACATTAGTACATTTTAGAGTTATGCACAGAACATCATCAATCTGCATGCTAGTCTTTCAAATGCTATCAATCTGCATGCAAGTCTTTAGAATGCTATCATCAATCTACATGCAAGTCTTTGGAATGCTAAACTCTTTAAATACATCAACTGTTACCATGTCTTAAAGAGTTTCCTTACTTTTGCTTAGAAATATACTCTTATAGCATTAATACATCATAACAAGTTTTATTCAGAAGTTGTATATTTTTTATTCTTTCAATCATCACTTGCTGCTTTTAAGAGACATTAACAATATTATAAATCACTTGTTTGGCTTATTTTTGGTTTTTATGACATATTTACAAATTCTGTGTGTTGTCACGCCAATAAGAAACAAATTTATACCAGGATACACAGATCTTAAGACCCTAAATTAACACAAATTCGCTTGCAGACAAATGAGGTAAGTAAAAGAATTTCAAAATTCAATACAGTATGGCACCAAATATACCAGAAGTGAGATAAAAACATAATGAAAGATTAAAGAGATAGACTTACTTTATAAAGTGTGTTCAGGAATGGCATGTGAGAAACACAAAATTCCTTGTGGATGTGGGACAAACTGATGGATGAATCTTGACTCACTGGGAAATACCACAATTTGGGAAGGCGGAGGTTCTGTTGGTCTATGTGTTAGCACCCTGATTGACTAAGGCTTTGCTATGTACATGTACATTTACAATGATCATGTTCAATTCAGATACTTAAAGTTGGAGGTCTTTGACTGGCAATTGCTGCAGAAGACTTTTCTTCTCTTCCATAGGCTGTATCTCTGTGATGCTTCCACTTGTCTTGCCTGGACTCTGAGTCTGCATTTGAGTGTTTTTCTGGTGGTAGTCTTTTTCTGTATTCCCTGATCTTTTAAACCACTTCATTTAAAAAAATAAAAAGAATCACTTTTCTCTCATATTTAGTCTGAAAATAGATTTGTGGGGAAATATGGACACCCTAATTAAGTAGCTCAGTAGCTGTTGCTAAGCCTTTTCCTGTCTAGTGCCATGCAGCTGGCCATAATTTATGGTAATTAAAAAACTAAATTCAAGGATTTGCCCTGCATATCTTCATCTATAAAATGATATGTTAAAAATAACTATTTAAGATCATTCGTTATCAAAGAAAGATTAAATTTGCTTCAGCTAGAAATTGGATTACTCTGTTAAAAACAATGCTACGAACAAGAAGTTAAAAATGTAGAGACATCAGCTATTTGGTAAATTCTCCAACATATTAAAATAATAGTTAAAACTAAGTTTTATACACCTACTTTCAGAGTAACTTAAGATTTTGATAAACTTAGTCTCCATTCTAGAACCTGAAGCCATTTTTTAAAGTTGTCATTTGAATACTCAAGGATCTCAAAGACATCTTTTTGTAAATTTTAAAAGTGCTCCAAAGGAACATTGTGTTGTAACTGGATTTATCAAGGATGGTCTTTCTGTGGCATAGACTTTTTTCTTTTCTGTGATCAGCCCAAGACTATAGAAAGTTAAAAGTAAAAGGCAGGATACAGGCTGTTTTGGCTGTTCTGTAATATAGCCTGTAAGTAGCCACTAAGGTGTCAATAGCATATCCCAAAACATCATTCAAAACTCTTCCGTCCCTGAGTTAATATTCTGATTCCTTCCTTAATGGATATGTTTGGCCAGTTTTACTGAATTCTTAAGTTTATTGGAATTCTAAAGTAGTAATGACCAATTTCTGAAAGGCAAGGGATGCTTAAACATTGACATCACAAAGGACTTAGGTAAAAAGTTAAAGGACTGGGTTGTCCTTAAGTTTCCTGCAGTAGGCAATACTGAGACGTAAATAGGGACTTCATGGCAAGTATGCAACAAAAAACACTGACTCCAGAATCAAAAAAGAAGAGAACATCTTCCTTTAGTCTTCAAAGAAGTCTGAATTGCTTTACCTTGGCTAAATGGAAAGATGTTGCTAAAGTCACATAACATATAGTGAAACATGATGACCTAAAACCCAGAGCAAGAATTTAGAACACCATAAAAAGGAAAGTAACTCCACATTTTTGTTTTCTACATAATTTGAAAGGCTGATTAATTTTTAAAAGTTATTAGTTTATTCTGGGGGGCATACAATGTATAAAGATGTAATTTTTTGACATTAACAACCTAAAGGGGTGGATCAGAGCTGAAGAAGCAGAGGTTTTTTTGTATGCTATTGAGGTTAAATTGATATAAATTCATGTTAGAGTGTTAAAACTTTATTATGTTAAATGTAATCCCCAGGGTAACTACAAAGCTATAATGGGCTATAGAATATATCCTTTTTTTAAAAAAATGAGAAGGAAATTTAAACATTTCACTATAAAAAATCAATTAAAAGCAAAAGAAGACAGTGATGCAGGAAGTGACAGACAAAAAGGCTACTAGGCATATAGAAAACAAATAGCAAAATAACAGAGATTAAGTCCTTCCTTATCAGTAACTACTTTAAATGTAAGTGGATTAAACTCTTCAATCAAGAGACAGGGATTGGCAGAATGGATTTAAAAAAGAAAAACATGATACAGCTACATGTTGTTTCTAAGTGACTCACTTTAGATTTGAAGACAGAAATGCATTAAAAGTGAATGGATGGAAAAACATATTCTATGCAAATGATAACCAAAGCAATCCCAGTGTACACTGACAAATGAATGGATAAGCAACTAGGGATATTATTCAGCCCGGAAAAGAAAGGAAATTCCGACGTATGATAGAACATGTATGAACCTTAAGACATTATTTTAAGTGAAATAAGCCAGTCACAAAAAGACAAATACTGTGATTTCACTTGTATGAGATACTTAGAAAAATCAAAAATCATAGAGACAGAAAGTAGAATAATGATTGCCAGACCAGCCAGGGAGAGAGGGGAATGGGAAGTTACTGTTTAATGGGCCTAAAATTTTCAGTTTTACAAGATAAAAGAGTTATGGAAATAAATGGTGGTGAAGATTGAACAACATTATGAACATATTTAATACCACTGAACTGTATACTTAAAATGGTTAAGATGATAAATTTTATGTTTTATGTGTTTTACCACAATAAAAAAATAGTTAAAGTGGAAATGATCCAAATGTTCATCAACAGGTAAAGGAATAAGCAAAGTGTGATATATACATATAATATATATATATATATATATATGTGTGTGTGTGTGTGTGTGTGTATATATATATATATCCAGTCATATATTTCACATGTATTTCATATGTACTTCATATATATTATGTGACATATATTTATGTCAAATTTACTGCATGCTATTTGTAATGTAAATACATCACATTTTTATTATTCAGCCATAAAAATGAATGAAGTACAGATACATGGTACAAATGACTGAACTTTGAAAATATTATGCTAAGTGAAAGAATTCATATACAAATAGGTCGTCTATTGTATGATTCCATTTTTACGAAATATCCAGAATAGGTAAATCCATAGAGAGAAAACAAATATTTGTGTTTTCCAGGGATTAAGGGGAAGGGGGAAGTAGAATCTATTGCTTAATAGGTATAGAGTTTTCACGGAGATGAAAATATTTTGGAACTAGATAGAGGTGATGGTTGCACAACATTGTGAATGCACTAAATGCTACTACATGTTCACTTTAAAGTTGTTAATTTTATGTCATATGAATTCCACTTAAAAATAAATAAAAGAAAAAAAGAAAGAATGAAAGTCAACCCTTATCTTAGATGCTAAAGACCACAGGTAAGGACCTCACCTCAGGCTTTGATGCTTCCTGCGATCCCAAGAACAATGCTCCTCCTCAGACTGAGCTTCTGTTTTTGCCTTTCCCTCTACCTGGAAAGTACTTTGTATACCTTACTGGTTGGTTCATTACCTACTCATTCTTCAAGACTCAGCTGTTATCTCTGTGGGAAGTCTAGTCTGAACCCCAGGCTGGAAATAATTGTTCTAGCTCTAAGATCCCAATTAATATGTATGTATTCCAATATTGGTTCTAATTACAATATATTGAGATTATCTATTTGCACTCTTGCCTTCTCAGAATGTTCTTAGCTATCCAAAGGTATAAATTAGGTCTTACTGACTTTTACAAAATATTAACAGCTCTTATCACATCCCCTGGTGTCTGAGCTCAGGTTGCTATAACAGAATTCCACAGACTGTGTGGCTTAAACGATTGCCATTTATTTCTTAAGGTTCTGGAGGTTGAAAGTCTGAGATCAGGGTATAAGCAAAGGGGCAGTTCTTTGTGAGGGCCCTCCTCCTGCTTAACAAAAGCCATCTTCTAATTGTGTCCTCACGTGGTAAAATGAGAGCTAGTCAGCTCTTTTGCCTCTTCTTATAACAGCACCAATCCCATCATGAGCACTACACTCTCATGATCTAATTACTTCCCAAAGGCTTCACCTCCTAATGCCATCACACTGAGATTAGTTTTGAAGGGACACAACATTCTGTACATTGTACCTGGGCAGAACAAAAAGAGAAGGGAAAGAGTGGAGGCTAGGAGGAAGAGAGAGAGGGAAGAAGAGAGACAGAGAGAGACAGAGACAGAGAAAGGAAGGGAAGAGCCAGGTTCCAAATAAAGCCAATGTATGTACTGACCTACTACGTAGCAATTCTGGGCAAAGTGCTGCCTGAGAATCCTCACTTTAAAAGCAAATCTTGATGCAGGTTCTGGTGTGAAATAAATATTCCGTCAGAACTGCAATGATAATTATTTACTTCCCATAAGAACTCCGAGTACCTTTGAACAATATCCATTAGAGATGTTTAGCCACAATTTTTACTGAACTATTTCAGTATAAATTATAATCAAAATTCAGTACTCTCTAAATTTCTAAATTTGCCAATTTGTCTTACTCTGGTTTTAGTTTTTACCTTTGCTATGGTTTAGTTGTGTTTATTCCTGTATTTTTTCTCTAATTAAAAATAAAATCCAAACTTACCTTGTCCAACTACCAAGCAACAAACTACTTAAAACAGGATGAATAGAGATGCTAAAAAAAAATTTGTAACATATATAATCTCATTTCCTCCTCTCAATAATTAATTCTGTTAGGTGAGAATTATCTCCAATTTATAAGCCTATGTACTGAGGCTCAGTGAACACTCAAACTTCTTCCAAGGTTATTGAGCGAGTAAGGGGCAGAGGCAGAACTGAAGTGGGTTTCGTCTCTAACTGCCACATATTATTGTAGTATTAACACACACTTGTAAATTCTTGAAGAGTGGAGGACTCAACTCACAGAGTGGGAAACCCACAAAGGATAGAGAAGTGGCCAAATGAGAATGTTGTTTTTTCCTCTGTTTGGTTTATTGAAATGGCTATGGGTTGACAACTACAATTAGAAAGGAAGCCAGCAATTTTGTAACAATAACATGGATTTAGGAGTCAGAAAAATATGGAACTGAATGCTAAATTGTGCAATTTTATACTAAGTGAATAACATCTGTGACCGGATTTCCTTATTTTCGAATGGGGATACTAGTTGCAGTATAGTGAGGTTGCTAGACTTAAGTAAGGCAATAAGTGAAAGTGCATCTCACCTATTAGTGCTCAGTAATTGTAATCTCATTTCATACTGTAGCATGCAATTTTACTTTTTTACTTAGAATAATGCCAAAATGTTAAGGTTTTGAGTTGTTTCCTGAATTCTGTTCAGAGCCTTTCATTACACATAACATCATCCTAAGAACGAAAATGGATTCGTAAGTTGTGTTTGAGAAGAAGGAAAACCCCAGTGACCTCTTCCACATAAGACAGGCAAGAAATCATTTTAACTCAATTCAGAGTAAGTAATGAATTCAGTTGGGTAAAATTGCTTATATTTTTCGAAAAAGTTAGATACAAATAAGATGAATCTAATCAGTAGCTTATTTCTATGTGAGCAGTATATTTATTTACTCACCTGAATTACATATAAGAGGTGTTGTTAATCATTTGAACAAAGGAAGCTAGGACGATTATTTTTAATTTGTCTTCAAGTATAGTTTGTGTACGTGAATCCTTTATGTCTACAACTAACGTCTTCATTTACTTAGTCCCAAATCCTGTGTTCATATTTGGCAGAATATATTCAGTATATATATTCAATACTTTGGTATAGAGAGTATACTCTCTCATATATACATGAGAACATATGAAAATATTATATTTATAATGTGTGTATACATATATACACATGCACATAAATGTTTGTACTTGTATGTGTGTGCATATATATATAGAAAGAGTATGTAGTTTCAAATAAGAAAACCTGGCTATAAGATGTTGAGCAAGTTACTTAACCTTTTTGAATCACACTTATTGTAATCTGATGAATAAAATGATAATATTTGGATTGGAGAGTATCTATGGGTGTTAAATAAAAGAATACATGAAAAAATCAATTTATAAATTGACACATTTATGCATGTTATATGCTATATATGTTCATTGTTACTGTTCATTTTTAATCTGTTTTTGCCATGGAAACAATTTTTTTCTAGTAATCAATCTCATTACAACATTCAGTTTGAAAGCCCAAGTATCCCTCTCTTTCTTTGCACATGCAAGTACTATCAGTGTAACACAACAAACCAACATTGTTCGTCATTTTCCTTCACCCCCAAACCAAAAATATTAAACCTTAATTTCTTCCTCCTATACTTCTTTTCTTACTTGGTGAGATCACTGGCAAACTCACAGAGGGCTAAGCTGCCTATCCTATAGAAGTAAAAGGGAAAATCCTCTAATAGGAATGGTATAATGAGTACTGGGATATGCTCACAATGAGCGGAGTATCTTTGTGTTATGACTCCGGCCCCTGCTCTATCGCAACTGCTAACACTTACTGAGAGTTGAATATGTGTGAACAACTATGCTAAGCACTTTCCACTATTTAACTCACTTAAGGCTTATAACAACTTGAGATATTTATTATTTCTTTATTGCCATTGTGAAGATAAGGAAATTGATGCTTTATGAGTTTGAGGACCCACAAGTAAGAAAGGTCAGAACCAGGATTTAATTACAATTCCTACACCCTTAAACACTATGTCAGTTAACAGAAAAATAAAGTTTGAATGATGAGAAATTAAACTTCTAGCCATGGGTTCAAAATGACTCAGGTGCCACATGGTATCATAAGGTTTATTAGGAATCTGCACAGTATCTGAACCATATTCTGGTTTCTACATCCTTTATGGTTCCCACAAAATCTCATTGTCCTGGTCTTATAGGTTGGATTCTATGATCCATTGGACACTTTTCCTTAATGCACAGCTTTTAAAAATATGAACAAAACAGAAAAGATAATATATTTTTTAAACCAGTTTTCTTTAATTCATTGCCTGTTATTTTATGCTGCAGGCTTTCTGTTATTTGTGAACAAAATATCAAAAGTAAAAGACACACTAGATGCTCTGCTGTAAAATGCTAATAAATGTGTTCAAAGTCACTGGCAAAATTTTGGCTAGAAAAAGAAGTACATCATAAATAACTGATGGTTTCAAGTTTGTTACCATAGGCTGAAAATTTTGGAGCAAAATCAGTTCAGCTTGCTTTGAGTTTGAGGACCATCTGCTTTTTCTATTATAAAAACTACTAGGCATTTACTTTCACAAAACTTAAAAATAACTGACAATCTTCTGAACTTCAGTTTCCGCAAAAGGAGAAGAAAAACAAATTCAATTTACAAAAAATGACTTTGTGTTTAAAATATGTATGAGAATGTGTCTTAAAAGCAGTATCAATTATTTCCTCACCCTGGATGGTGCTCTTTGGTGAACACTTAAAGAGAAATACTTGCTGCTTTCCAGACAAGTCAATCGTTTTTTTGGTATGTGGTCACTAGCTTAAGTTAACTAATTTTTTTTTCCAAGTAAAATTTAGTATTTTAAAAAGTAAGAGGTGGGATAAAAGCAAAAATATAATAAGTTAAAATATTCATTTTAGATTTATTTATTTTTCATCTTTTACAAATATGTTCTCTCATTTCTCTCATCTTACTCATACAACAAATTTATAAATGATTCACAGTTAGAAATGGCTACTTCTTGTAAACATCTATATGCAAACTTAACAGGTCATGAGCTACTTTAGACTATAA
This sequence comes from Galeopterus variegatus, assembly GCF_000696425.1. Lineage (NCBI taxonomy): Eukaryota > Metazoa > Chordata > Mammalia > Dermoptera > Cynocephalidae > Galeopterus > Galeopterus variegatus. The sequence goes on along the minus strand of NW_007733295.1, from coordinate 120,994 downwards.
TATTCTTAAGTTGTGTTTTGTTCCAAGTTATTCTAGGAATGAGATGTAGGTGTGAGAAGAAAGTATAAAAAGGAGTATTAATTGGCATTTCCGTAGACCTATCCCTACATGTTCATGAGTTCAGCCCCATTAAAATTCCTCCTATGCACTTGTAAAAGGTCTCATAGATTCACTATGCTCTATGAAATTCTCTTCTTTTTTACCACGTGAAATAGCTTTTTTACTTTTCTTCATTCAGACTCGTGTAATGCTTCTGCCCCAACACACACCAAAAGTAGTGATGGGCTACTGATTGTCACTAGGATACCACCTTTCTGATGATCCTGACTTTTCTGAGGTTGATGTTCAGTATTGAGAGGAGTCAACATTAATTGCTGTCCTGAAGGCACTGATTTCCTTTCCAGTCACTTCCTGATGTCAGGATTTCCAAAACCTATTATATAATACAGGGTTGGTCCTGCTCTCCCAACTTCAAGCATGGATACCTGAGGTCAAAAGGATGGCACTCTGTTCTAAGAGTAAGATATCCCATTCCCAATATCCAGATGTCCATAGCAGCTTGTGTTTTCCAGCAGCTTTTTCACGGTAGGAAAATACACAGGATGCATATAAGATTTGTTATTAATTATGGCATAATAAGAAAAATAGAATTAAATTTGAAAGTCACAGATAAATATTATTTTTCTAAATTCCCTAAAACCTCATTAACATTCACTGTTCCTATGATCGTGACTACAATTGTTTGCTTGTCCACTCCTTGGGATTCAACATTGTTCATGTGCAGATGTTATATACCTCAACAGACAGAAACTTTGGCCACCATTGAATTCAGGCAGCTTTCACTCATTCTATGCACCACAATAGTGGATGAAATTGTTAGCTAGGTTCATTTCATTCAGGTCTCACCCTCCTTAACGATATTTGGAAGGGATTATTTTGACTCAAAATAAAAAGGCACCAAAGTTTCTATAGTTATATTTTCTCTAGTTCTGCAAGTGCCATGGATCATGACTGTAGGACAGAGGGAGGAACAGAATAAAAATAACAGATTTATTGAGTGTCTTATGTTTCTTAAGCACTGTAATAAGTACTTATATAAATTGACTCATTTAATCACTGGAATATACCTGAGATGCAGGTATACAGAACTGAGAATATTGAGGGTCAAAATAGTTAAGAAACTTGCCCAAGATCAAAGAGCTGATAAGTGGCAAAGCTTGACTTTAAACTTTTGTCTGACTTGTCTAGGAATTTTATTATCCTTTCCTTTTTTTCTTCCTTCTTTTCTCTCTTCTTTCCTTCCTCATTCTTTCTTTCCACCTTTCTTTCTTTCCCTTGTCTTTTGTATGTATTGTTTTGTCTTTCTGTTAGTGTGACAGAGGAAAAGCTTTATAAATCTTCTTAGATTTGGATTGAAAAAGCACCATTTCTGTGTTTAGTGACATATCATCCAAAACAAGCTAATAATAATAAAAAGTTACTCTTAACTGAGTGTGTTCCACATGTCAAGTATCAAGTTTGGTGTTGATTAGGGAACTGTCTTAAGAATATCATGATAATTATTTCACCAAAATAACCTAAAAAGATAGTGATAGTCTTGAGATGATTTAATATATTTAGAATGCACTCTGGAAATAAAGGGATAAGATATTATTGTATACTCATGACCAAATGCTCCTTCTTTTTTTGTTGTTTGTTTGTATGGGTTTTTAATTTATTTCTAAAGTTTGCTTTAAATAAATGACATACCTGTGGAACACATACAAAAATATCCCTAATAATTTATTTCTTAAGAATGAATAAGGTAATTATTAATGAATCTACATTCAAGAAATCTTGCATAAGGTGGCTAGAGAAGCAGACTTTATTTTTGGTGACAAAGTAGGAAATTGAGTTGTGGAAAGACAAGATCTGGTTACAGGTTAGAGCTCTTGCACTTGGTTTATTGAAAATCCTGTTCTCAAATAATGTTGGAGATGGAAACAGATTCCTCAGGTTTCTTTGGGACAATGGCCTAGAAACTTTAAGGAGGAGCTCAGGAGAAGCCAACATATGTTCTAAAAGAAAGTGGGAAGATCTCATGCAACAATTATCATATCTGAAATTATAAGAATATTTTATCGTTAGGTGAATGCTTATGAAAAGTGGCACGAATGTCATATTTGTCTGTCTAATCTGTTTGTATTCTCCTCCCATACTCATTAATAAATAGGTGATCAATATATTGGTTGTTACAAGAACATACTTTGACTAGCCTTACAGATGTGGTATGAGGAAGTGTAATGAATTATTTTTAGTGCAGAAATAGATCACCCTTATGATGATGGCATCAGATATGAGACTTAAGATGCAACAATAGACCTTAGAGAGACCTACTAAGAAGTTATTTTTAGCCTAATAAAAAGAGAGATGGCATTAGAATAAGTTTAGGGATTTTTTTTGTATTATGAATATTCTTCAGATATAAAGCTTATTGTCACCCCTCATGCCCGTGATGTGAGGGCCAGATTCACACTGGCAGCATACCCACTATCAGAAATTGCTTTTGTACCCTATTTCCCCCATCCAATTATCCCCAACCTCCCATCCTCTCCTCCTTCCCCCCTCTGTCCACTCCACTTTGTATGCCAAGGAATGTTCGCTCCCTCTGCAAGACCAATGCACTACTGTGGTCTTTCTTTCCTTCCTTCTTTCTCTCTTAGCTCCCACACATGAGTGAGTACATGAGATATTTATCCCTCTATGCTCTGCTTGTTTCACTCAACACAAGTTTCTCCAGGCTCATCCATATTGTTGCAAATGGGAGTATTTCATTATTTTTTACGGCAGAGTAGTATTCCATGGTGTATTTATACCACAGTTTCCTTATCCAACCATCCATCAATGGACGTTTAGGTTGGTTCCATGTCTTGGCTATTGTAAACAGAGCTGCAATGAACATGGGAGTGCAGGTATCCTTTCGACAAGTTGATTTCCATTCTTGTGGGTACATACCCAGAAATGGGATTGATGGATCATGTGGAAGATCTATCTGTAGTTGTTTGAGAAACCTCTGTACTCTTCTTCACGGTGGTTGTACTAATTTACAGTCCCACCAACAGTGTAGGACTCTTCCTATCTCTCCACACCCTTGACAGCATTTGTTATTCCCCATATTTTCGGTTATACCCAGTCTAACTGGGGTGAGGTGGTATCACAATGTAGTTTTAATTTGCATTTCCCTGATGGCTAGTGATGTTGAGCATTTTTTCATGTATCTGTCAGCTGTTTGTATGTCTTTCTTTGAAAAATGTGTATTCAGCTCCTTTGCCCATTTTTTAATTGGGTTATTTGTTTTTTTACTGTATAATTGCTTGATAATTATATAATTGTATAATTCCTTGTATATTATGGATATTAATCCCTTGTCAGATGCATAGTCAGCAAAAACAACACATAATGGATTAAAGATTTAAGTATAAGACCTGAAACTTTAAAATTACTAAAGGAAAATATAGGTGAAAAACTTTAGCAACTAGGTCTGTGCACAGGCTTTATGAGCATGAGCCAGAAAGAATAAGCAGCAAAAGAAAAAATAAACAAACGTGACTATATCAAACTAAAAAGCTTCTGCACAACAAAGGAAACAATCAACAGAGTGAAAATACAACCTACAGAGTGGGAGAAAATTTTTGCTAAGTTTAGGGATTTTATTCTCTGCTGAAACTGCCCAGACTCTTTAACTTCAAGTTCTTTGAGATAACACTCTACTCTCTTATTCCTTTAGTAAATGTGAGATCTCAAGGAAAGGTGTTTTAATTTATTTTTCTCTCCTAGTCTTCATTAAGTTCTTTTAAATGCATATTATTAACCTCACTTTAGATATGAAGAAAAAAAATGTGAGTAACTTACCCAAATTCTCACAATACAGAACAATGGATTTGGAATTCAAACGCAGGTCAGCTTGATTCTAAAGCCCACAATCCTAAGCACTGCAATATGTTATATAAAGAGAAGGCTAAGTAGTTATTTACCAGTCATTTCTCAATGGATTTTCCTTCTTCGGTCATATAAAGTGGTTAGTCTTATATATCCCTTGATCTAGAATTTTGATCAGACAGAATACCACAAAGAGCAAAATAGTTTAAATGAACCTATGATAGAATTTACATTCAATCAAAAACATTTATTGATTTTTCTACTATGTAAGAGTCACTATGCTAAGCACCATATAAATCAGCATAAACTTGATATAAAAATAATGCAGAAAAGAATTATTGCAGAATGGCCTCTGAGCTAACTTCGTGTATAGACAGCCAATTTCAATTTTTCCTGGACCACCTGAAAGTTTCAACTAAATTAAGCCCTTGCAATCACCAGATACTTAAATAAATGAGAAGGGAGAAGGCTCTATATTCAGTGCAGTGAACAAATAAAAAATATTTTAAAATAATACATGGTATGGCTCCCATTCTCTTTTGCTTATTCCTCATTTCAAGGCAGAAGATTATCACACTGAGAATTATGGGAAATAACTGGTAAGAATGAGCTGTTATTCATATACATTGTACCCGAAATTTGCTAATCTAGGGCTCTGTTTTAATTGTTTGTTTGTTTTTCTCATCAACGAGATCATGCTTTACTGAGGTGTGCATCAAATCTTTTTCTGATTAAGCACGGCACACACTCAGCAGCTTTATACTTGATCCTTCCAACTCCAATTCCCAAGTTCCTGTCAATTCCAAAAAGATTAGCTCTTCCCAGGTCCCACCACTCTCGTCTGGTAATTATTTATTGGCATATTTCTAAGAACCAATTGCTAAGAAAAGTATATATTATTGATTCCACCATTTTATCTGATGTAAGGAAACACATTTAGCAATGGTAAACATTAAATCATAAATCTGGCCAGATACATTGCTGAGTAGAACACTGTCTCTGTTACATTATACATTGCAAGCCCCAATACATTATTGTCTGAATCTTACACAAAAGTACATCCTAAAATAGCATCTACTTCATAGGGTGACTGAAAATTAAATGACTCGATATGTGTAAAAAGACTTAGGACAGAATTGCAAGCACTCTCATACCTGAACTACTATTATTTTTATTTCATTGTGTTTGTATTGTCAGAAGAATGCAAAACATATGCAGAGTAGTCCTTGGGCAAGGTTCCTGACTAGAGAGGTTGATAATTGTTTTTACCATTTATCCCAACAAATGTCATAAAATTACAGTTAAAACTTTAAAAGACTCTTGAGACTTCACATTTCAAGATGACAGAACAAGGATATGTCTCTCCTTTTCTTTTCTGAAATTAGAGAGAGGATAGGAAATAGACACATAAACTTTTCAGTCATACTAGGGCACACTATAACCACAGACCCAAAGTATGAGGACAGTTGTCAGATCAAGTAAAGGTTAGACCAGACATGCCTGCAGTTACAGATGCAGAAGACAGAACTGGGAGAATACAGAGAGTTCCTGGCCAGGTGCCTCACCATGCTGTTAGAAACCGTGGCATCAAGGGGCATGAGCTCTGAGCAAATGCTGGATTCTGTTAGATATTACAGGTTAGAGCTGCTGCAATAAATAAAATAATTCACAGACATACAATCACTAAATGGCTTATCCAAATGTGGGGCATATTGGAGGAGAAAGTGAGTTGTGAGCAAGACAGTGCCTGCAGGAATAAGGAAGGTCTGAGAGTAAGGAAAGTAAAAATAAAGCACTTGTGTTCTCCTCTCTCTCTCTCTCTCTCTCTCTCTCTCTCTCTCTCTCTCTCTCTCTCTCTCTCTCTCTCCCCCCCTTTCTCTCTCACACACACAAGCACACATTATTTGTTCCAAATTTCCTTTTTTCTAGATCAGAATGCTGGTCCCTCCCCCATATAAACTGCTTCAAAATAGCTTGTCTCAGAAAAATGCAAACATTCAAATATGAGTAATAATCAGTCTTCAAAACAACTAAAAGCAGGTATACAAAGAAAACAAAGGAAAAAATGATATGGCAGGGGGAAGACATGAAAAATAGGCTGACATTGCTCAGGAAAGAAATTAAAGAGCAAAACAAAATGGCACAGAAGTAAAGGTCATGTTGAAATCTAAAAAGAAGAACCTAAACACAATCAAACAAATAATAAGTGGGCAAGACTAAAAAAACCTATCAAAATAGCTAAAAATAAATAAAGTTAAAAATACATAACATTGGAGATGTGGCCTCCATGATGAGAGATGAAGAAAAATATAACAACATATATTTTAATTTAAAATTGAGAAAACCATTCAGAAAGAAAAGGAAAACTTTAAGTTTGAAAGTGAAAATACACCATTTCTTCAGAATAATTAATAAAATATGATACATTTCAAGATATTTTGTGGTAAACAATAATGATTTTAAAGATGAGAGAGAGAGAGAGAAAGAGAGAGAGAGAGAGAGAGAGAGAAGGTGAGGCAGAGAGAGAGAGATTCTTGTATATTCAGAAAGACATAACAAAAGTAGGCTGCTCTCAGACATGTCCATAAAAATATTTCCAGTGCTAGAAGATGGGGAGTGGAAATCTAAGTAAGATAAATCACAGTGCAGGGAATAAAGAAAAATTGTGGAGTAGATACTCCACAAAAAGCGATAGTTTCACCAAGTCAGATATTGTATTTCCTTCTTCTAGTCTGCTAGAGGACTGGGATTATTCCTAGCTTCTGTTAGATTTTGTAGGTATCATACTTGTGTGCGTGACTTTCTCCTCTATGCCTGAGCTCCCTATAGGAGGCATTGCTCAAGCCTGCCCCTCTTTCTTGAGCACAGATTGGGTTCAGGTGTGACTGTTGAATTGATTGACTATGTACCTGTGGGAATCTGAGGCTCTAAAAAAATTGCTGATGACTCAAAACTTAGGCTTTCAGGGAAAACAAAACAAGAAAAAAAATCAATATTAAATTATGAAGAAATGAAATAATATTACTAGCCATTGGTTTTTGTTTTTGTTCTTGTTTTTTTGTCTAGTATCCAAAGCTGCAACCCTATGATAAACATTGTGACATGTTAATCTGGAACTCCATGACTTGCCTCTCTAATGAATTGCATTTCATAAAAATAAAACTCTTGGGATAAACAAAAATTGTAAAAGAAAGCTATTTAAGTCATGGTTTCATGTGATAAATAGTACTTTTTTGTGTGTGAGCTTCAGGGGGTTTGGAATATTGAGGCAGTCATACAGTGCAGCCTGGAGTGTAGTTGGGGTATAGGTTCAGGCACACATTATACTAAGATGATATTCAAAGAGTCAGGCTGTTATCCTTCTCACTAAAGTTTCAGACCAGCCTGGGAGCCAGATTCTCTCATATTCTCTGAATATGTCCAGTGCTGGTGCCTGCAAGTCCTGACAGTCACAAATCGTTCCATAAAAATGGGCTTCTCAGAAAGACCATCTAAACCTTAAGTTTCTGTGAATAGTAACTGGCAATATGAAGAGAATACATTGGCTGAAGTTCCTTCCTCTCTTCCGAGATTGTCAGGTAAGCATTTTTAAGGGCCAACTAGAAAGGATAAACGCGTTTCAACCCTGATGTCGATGCTATCTCCACCTTATGGGGTTATGGTTTAAGTGTAGAATGTATAAATAAGCAAGGCAGGAAGACAAAAAATAAAAAGAGAAAAGAAAGAAAGAGAGAGAGAAAGTGAGAGAGAGAAATAAGCTCAGGATCCCAATCAAAGACGTTTACTTTGACATGATCTTACAAAAAGAAAAGTAAATAAAAGATGTTGGAAACATCCAGTTACATTGGAACAACTGCCTAAGGCTGACTCCCATGAACCAATTTCACAAAAGGCAGTCCTTGCAATATCATTTTCATCAATTAATATTTATTGAGCAGCTCCTAAAGTGCACAACACATGAATAGATGTGTTTAACTTCCTGTTCCTTCTCCTTCTCTCTGGAAAATGAAGGCAGGACAACCTTCCAAATATCTGCCTGAGGGGGAAAAAATGGACTTGCTTTTACAACCTGAACAAACATTATTTCAAGAACTAATTTTCCACTTACCTGGCTCCTGCCATAGATATTTTCAATGTCTTATAGTCTCTCTGAACAATTTAAAATTGCAAATTGCTGAGTATGAACTGGCACAGTCCAGAGTGTGTGTTTGTGTTCATTTCATTTGTTTAATGTTTCATATTTTAAAACTCCATTAGTATCTACACTTAGTTTAGGCAAAGTAGTTATTGTTTTCCATGATTTACAGGTAAAAATGTATAAAATTTAAGTGATTTATGCTAGGTCTTTTAGTTTGCTTGGGCTTCAAACTTTCTCATATTAATGTCTATGTAAATAAGAACACCTGTTCAGTCAAAAGTATGTTACGTGCTGGATATTGATTTTATGTTATTTTTCCTGTTCACCAACAGCTTTCCTTCTACAAGTTGAGAAAGAAAGACATAATGTAATTAATCGTATCTAACAACAGCAAACGTTTATTAGTACATATTGAGCTGCTAGGTCCCGTGCTAAACATTTTGTATTTGTTTATTGTATTTATATTCAGAAGAAATCTATGGGTGGGTATTTATATTACTCTTATTTTAGATGAACCAGCCGACCCTTATGAAATAAAGTTACCCATTAAGTGGCAGAGCTGGAATTAGAACCCAGGTCATTGGACTCCAGTGCTCAGGTTCTAAACTACTTCAATGCGCTTGCCCTTTTTACTTTGTAGAAGCAACTGAATTAGGTTTATATACCCTCCAGATCTGTACACTGTTTCAGATGACACTTTCCTGTATTTTGATTACTGGACCATATAGAACATATAGGTCATATTTTTCTAAATGTGTTGGTAAATATATTTTTAAAAAGACTGAAAATTACTGCAGAAATATTTTTAATTATTTTATAAACTCCATAGGTGTTTTAGTTTCAAACTAATTCAGTGAATCTGTAATAATACACACTATGTAGAAAGAAATTACACATGGAAATGAAATCTAAACAGTAAACATAACAGATTTCTAAGTCTGAAAGTTAAGTGACATACAGCTGTAAATTACCAATAAACAAATCTAAGTGGAAATTGAGTGTAATTCCTTTTCTAAATTATTTATTATATTTGTAGATCTGAATCATACATGCCAAATATAATCATACAAACATCTTACCAAAAAAATACCAAAAAAAAAAAAAAAACTAGCTTCTCTTCTACCTATACAACAGTATCAATTTTATAAAGAGCTCCCAGTATATAGCAGTAAAAAGTTTTGAGAATTCCTTGTACAATTTTACAACCCAGGATGAAAAATATAGGGCTATAACATTTTACAACCTTTCTTATTGTAGCACCGTGTTATTTCTCTCATAATATTGTTGGTAACAAAATTTGAAGTACAAAATTTTACAGGCAGTTTTTGTGGCAATTGTAGATTAATACTCTCATTATTAAGTTCTTCAGTGTTTGCTTATTTGTAGATTTCATTAATTGATAATAGTACTAATGGCTTACCATATAGTTTTGTGATTATAAAAACAAATGCCTCAGTTTTTCACAAAATATATAAAATGTAAAATTTAAAAAAATGTGTATCACGTGGTGTAAAGAAGTGGGGGGTTGTGACTGCAGTTAGCAGTGGACAGTTACCATAAAAATGACATGAAGAGGATGGCATATATTTGGACTTTGCCCTTAGAATCGTAAATTAATTATTGGCCTCATCCTTCTACACTCATAACCTTCTCTTCATTAAAAACTCTGCTTAAGAAAATAGCACCTTTTTGTTGTAGTCTCTCAAATCATCTTTGTAATTACCAGTATGATATGACTTAGAAATAACACCTATCTATTACTTCATCAACTTATTTATTCATTCAACAAAAATTTATTTTACTCTACTATGTGTTAAGCACCATGCTGCATACATGGTATGCTTTACAAAGATGAACAGGGTCAAAATTTCCCTGCCTCATTACACTGAGGCTCTAGTGAGAGATCCAGATGAGTAAATAGGAAATAATAACATAAAGCAATGACAGCTACTGGTGAGATATTAGCAAATATCATGAGACCACATGCAGGGGAGAAACACTACTCAATATGCGCCAAGTGTGCTTGAGCATGTATAAGCTGAGATGTCAAGAGAGCAATGGTCAAAGGATACAACGCAGTAAATATATAGGAGGAAGAAATCAAAAGACCTAATTCACAACATGAATATTATAGTTAATAGTGTAGTGTATTCAGGATTTTTGGTAAATAAGTAAATTAAAGCTGCTCTTGCCAAGGGGTTGCGGGTTGGAGAGAATTACTGTGTAAGATGACTGATATGTTATTTATTCCACTATAGTAATCATTTCACTATATATGTGTATGTGTGTGTGTGTGTTTGTGTGTGTGTGTGTGTCTTCTAACACCATGTTGTATACCTTAAAAATACACAACACGATTTATTATTTTTAATTCATTGTTTAGCCAGGGAATTGTTGGAGGAGGAGAAGGTGAATGATGCTTTACTCCAAGAATGACTCATGCAAATGCTAAGGGTTGAGGGAGGCTGAGTATATTCCCCAAATTAGGAGTAATTGAAGTGAGTGGTGCAGGGAGTGGGGTGAGGAGTAGGTGGCATTTGCTTAGAATGAATAGTTGAGAGGTAGCCAAGGACTGAAGGGTCGTGTAACCCTTGAGGAGAATGCACATTATCTTAAGAGCAATGGGGATCCATTAGTTTATATAGGTGTGATATATGACATTCATGTTTTAGAAAGATTGCTATAATGGGGAAAGTGATTAGAGGCAGAGACAAGAAGGAGAGCAGGAAAGTCAATAAGAACCTGTTACAGCAAATGAGTAAAGAGAGAAAAGTGATTTGAACTAAAGTTGGAGGGTTATTTGCCTAGAGATTGCGTGTGTGTGTGTGTGTGTGTGTATGGAAATATTTATATTATTTTTCATGGAAAGATTTATATTATTTTTCAATTATATTTTTCCACAAATGTTTTGAAGTACCCTCATGTGTGAGTAATACTACATATAATTATTATTATACAGTTTTAAAATTCTATGTACATTCCTTCCTCATACCATATGCTTCAGATTTGAAACGAGTTATTTTATGCAAGCAGTCAGTAATCACTTTGTCCATATTAGCATTTCATGAACATTAATTAGTGCAGTTCCACAGCAAAGTTAAGGTGTGGCTGGTTAGAAATAAGGAGAAAAATATCAGGGAATGCTGGGAATCCACAAACTGTCGGTGCTGAGCACATGTGTCCAACTGGAGCAGTGCACAGTTCTGGGCTTCTGAGTGGAAGCAGTCTGAGATTCTGCAGTGAATCAGCATGACTGTTTAAAAATATATGGCTGAGTCAAAACACATCCGATTCTCTGTTTTTCCTCAAGGAAGCTATGGCAAGAAAATCCTGCATCCCTGTGTGGAAAGCAGATATATTGCTAGAATACTCAGAAGTAAAATAATGGGTTAAAGATTCTCCTCGCATTTCAATACTTTACTGCATGCCTAAGACTTAGAAGCTCAAAAACAAAATGGATAATTTAACTCAATGGGACTCACGCTTCCAGGCTGTAAACCTCTTGCGGAAGTGATTAGAGTGTTGACAGCCTCCTGTGGTGTAAAACATAAAAATCTGTAGTCGAGTACAAAGTTTTAAAAGACATATGACCAAAACCTTGAAATATTTAGCCTAAAATCAAAGGGATAGTACTTCATACTGGTTGTTTGTAAAGGAAATGAGTTGCATTATCTCCTATATGCGGATAGTTACAAGTAGTTTGGGTAAAAATGTAGATTCAAAACTTGAGTTCTTTACACTGAATCATATCAACATCCATAAATGCACTGACTATATCGATTAGAACTCATTAAAAAACACACAATGTGGGCAGAGCCCGTGGCGCACTCGGGAGAGTGCGGCGCTGGGAGTGCAGCAGCGCTCCCGCCGCGGGTTCGGATCCTATATAGGGATGACCGGTGCGCTCACAGTGCTCACTGGCTGAGCACGGTGCGGCTGGTCTCAAAAAGGCCAAAAAAAAAAAAAAAAAAAAAAAAAAAACCCACAATGTAAGTGGTCCCAAAAATCCAATATGTAATTAAATACTAAATAAAATAATTAATCAAGAAGTCAGTGTATAACTGAAAAAAAAATGTTAAACGGTAACGTAATGCAAAAGTTACAGTTGTTTTTCCTGTTTAACTTCTTCATCATATTTTATTTTATGCCATGGATAAAAAGATACACCATAGCTGGGAAGAATGGAAAAACTAATAAAAGAAGCCCAATGTATTTTGTTGGTTGATTATACAAAAGCAGTGTTGTAACTCAGCAAAATTATAGGGTCCTTGCTTTTTTCATAAAAGGAATTTTGCTTTGATTTAGAGTTTTAATTTAGTTTTGTCACTACTTATGACCAAGTAAATTGCTATAAAGTCTTTGTCATGAGATGCCGCCGTAGTCGTTTTGGTGAGCTAGTGCATGTGAGGACGTAGAGTGAGGATGTGAGACCCCACCTGACAACACAGACCAGAGAACAAGGAATGGAGAGAAAGAAGGATTAGAAGGAGGAAGCAAAAATGCAAGTCGGGGAAGGGAAGGAAGAGGTGGGAGATATCTCATGTAGCAACTACAATGCAGTAGTCGTTCAGTAGATGAAAGAACCTGAGAAAGGAAGGATGAAAAACTAAAAGGATGAAAGAAAATATGTGATACTTTAAATCTTGATGTGGATAGAATGCTGTATTCTGGCAATTTCTCCCCATTCTGTTATCTCTTCTAAGGCAAAGACATTTCTCCAACCATCCCACATATGCAGATATCTGTTTCTTATTTTGCAGGTGGAGGTCAAAAGCCCATTATTTTTCAAGGGAAAAAAAATACCATCTTTTCATTTCCATTAACCTTATAAAGTAGTTAATAAATATTTTTGAAAAATATTTCTGACATCTGTACAGGCAGAAATTGTTTTAAAGAACGTTTTTATTAAGACAAATGGAGACCTGCAGTGAGTTTAGTGCTCGATCAAATTTCCAAGTTAAGCATCTGAAAGATGAGGTTCTTGAAATTGTACCTCAAAACCTAATTTGAAAATGTTGCTCATTTCCTATAAGGTACTGCACATAGAATGTCCAGAAATGTTTCAAAAAGCAAGGCTAATCTCCTAAAGCAGTAACCAAGTTCTTTTTCATTTTTCCTTTTGAGTCAGTAAAGATGAAAGTATTATGTAGTGCTTATCACATTCTAAGTTATGTATGTCTAGCTTTAATTTATCTCAAGGCAGAGCTGTTGCAGAATACTGAGATTTTAGAACTAACCGTTTAGAAAACTGACACACTATTAATTTCTAGATAATCTAATAGAAGATCTAGTTATTATAATGCTCATACAAGAAAGGTTTTTTAACAAAGTGTATGATGCCAAAATCTTCATTAGTTAAAAATGTTTCAAAATTTCCTGGGAAAAGTAAAAAAAAAAAAAAAAATGCAGAGTTTTGTACATAAAAGAAAGAGGATCTAAAGAAATTTAAATGATATGTTTTATTTTTTAAAAATAGCACCAGGAAAAACAGAAATTTAGTTTTTCTGTTAAAATCTTACCCTTAATTAAATTCTAAAACTCCTGAAAAAAGTATGAAGATTTTCTGCATGAATGAATATACTTATTCCAACGCTGAATGGACATATTTTTCAGTACTGTGTCTGAGACTATTTGTGGAAAATTTAAAACACCATATTATAATTAAAATACTCATTACAGAAGAACCATTAAATTTTAATGTCTCCAGGACTGTAATAAATTTAGAAAACAGAATGGAATCTAGAATAACTAAATCAGTCTACAATAAGTCACTATTATGTATCCACCTTCTAAACAAGGTTTAGTACTGAAGATTTAAACTATAAAATATATTATTGGAGGGCCGGCCCGGTGGCGCACTGGATAAGTGCGCCACTTGGGAAGCGCGGCGGCGCTCCCGCCCAAGGGTTCGGATCCCACATACAGACCGGTTCCCGCTCACTGGCTGAGCGAGGCGCGGGAGCAGCACCGAGGGTTGCGATCCCGTTGCTGGTCCTGGTCCGGTACGGGGGCAACACTGAGGGTTGCGATCCATTGCCGGACACGGAAAAAGACAAAAAAAAAAAATATATATATATATATATATATATATTATTGGAAATAAATTGTTGAAAGTTTTTAAGTGTATAAATTAGGATTAACAAAAGTACTTACACGAATATTGGCTATTTCACCATACAAAATAAAGTTATTGTCATTACTGAAGATGGAGACACAGAGAGACGTATTTTGGAACTTTATTAAAAAATATCTAAGTAGAAGTTTCAGTAAAAACTGCAGATGGGAAATGTGGAAGACCAAAGTGCTGATCTGCCTATAACTAATATTGAGGCAACTCTGTACTCAATTTTGGGGGTACATTATATGAATTTTTTAATTATAGAATGTTTTTCCCTTACAAATTATATAAGTTGCCCATAATACATCAAGTTTAATGTGAATATAATAAAATTTGCATGTATTCCAAATTCACATCTGTTTCTACAGACTTCAGTCCTTATAGATAGACAAAGAAAGAGAAAGAGAGGAAAGGAGAGAGGGAAGGTGGCAGGAAGGAAAAGAGAAAGGATTTCTCTGCATCCACTGAAATGTTGTGATATCCAGATGTTCAGTGGTTTATGATGTACCAATTGCTGACTGGGCTGGGGTGAGGGAGTGGGTTGTGATGATGTATCAGCCCTGTGAATGCAAGCACATACTCACAATACTCATAACCAATTTAACTCTCACTGCAGCTGAGAATAGTGCCAGTGAAGGGCAACAATTCAGAAAAGTCATAAAAGGATTATTTTCCAGGTGAACAGTGACCAACCTGAAAACATATAGGATCATTTCCATTATCAGTGATAAAAAAACACAATGAATAAAGGAAGCAAATATGTGATTATACTAAAACATGACAGCCAGCGTTCAGCCTCAGCTTCCGTGGAATTGACAATACACAATGCTCCTGATATTTCCTGGAATTTCTCAGGCACTGATTTGATGTGAAATGCTACATCATGCATCCATTTATTTATCCTTTTATTTTTTTAACAAAGATTTTAGAAGAATAACCCTATGCAGGGCACACAACCACAGGATGTGGGAATTTAAATATTAAAATGATGGCGTGCATCCTGCCCTTAGGAAGCTTACAGCCTAGTGGGGACAAGGGGGAGATAAACTCTGCACATAAATGGCCATAATGCAAAAAACCACATGAAACATGCCAAGGCAGGAGTACAGATAAAGTACTGTACAGTTTCACCTGAGAGAAAGTTTGGTTATAGTAGTGATATAAGGATGACTTCAATAGAAGCTGGCATTAGAGTTAGGCTTTAAAGGGTAGGTCTGTAGCATTAGTGGGGCAGGGTAGTCTACATCAACTGCTACAAAGGCAGAAAAACAGTAGATACAGGAATCTACAATAGTCAGAAGGGAGATGTAGCCAAAGATAATTTGGAAAATATTTTATAATTAATTGGTGCATGTTCATTAACTCAATAATTCCATGTCTCAGTAACTAGCTCTGAGAAGTACTAACCCATGTGTACAAAGAGGCAACTGCAAGGATATTGCAGATTTTTAAGATTATGCTGTTAAGTAAGGAAAATATACAGAGCCCAGATAAACTATGGTATCATTTGTGCAAAAAAAAATTCACACACACACAAACTACGTTTCTTATAGGTGCACTTATATGATTATGCACACATGTACGTTTTCTGAAAGGAAACAAATCACATTAATAGCATTGGTTTTCCTCTGAGAATTGCAGCAGGACGGAAGTAATAACATTATACTTTTAATGAGGAGAATGGATTTGTGTGTTTCATGTGTAATCTAAACCTAATTAAAATGTAATAGATATTAAAGAGTGTAAATATTTAACTTCCATATAACCAAAAGCAGAGTCATTTTCACATTTTTCTGATTGGTCCAAAATGACCTTGATTTTCATGGATTTTTACTGAGTACCAGTTTAACTTTGGGTAGATATCTTCGTTTCCTATTATTTAGTGCTTTCCTTAGTAAAATATGACTAATGCCACACTCTCTCTCTTAGTTACAACAAAGGTTTCTTATAAGAATGGACCTAGAGAGACTTATATTAAGTGAAACAAGTCAGACACAGAAAGAGAAATATCACATGTTCTCACTTATTTGTGGAGCTAAAAATAAATAAATAAATAAACAAAAACAATGGGGGTGGGGGGGAAGAAGACATAACAATTACAATTCCTTGAAATTGATATGACAAGCAAACAGAAAGGACATTGTTGGGAGGAAGGGGGGAGAGGGAGGGGGGAGGGAGGTTTCAGTAATTGGCCACAATAATCAACCACATCGTATATTGACAAAATAAAATAAAATATTAAAAAATAAATAAATAAATAAAAAGAATTTAACACAGAATACATCATAATAATCAAAAGATGAGCCCACATTGAATAAAATAATCTTTGATTATTATTTTATTAATTTTCTCCTTTCTTAGGAACATACTCTCTTTGAAATGTGGTGGCTAAATTTTTCTATGTGTCACTTCACAATGTATCAGAAGAATTCCAATTAATGGTAAAAACTTCTGGGAGAGGATAGGTAAACAGAAATCCAATTATCATACTGGACTCTGGCCAAGATGCCAGGATCATTTCTCTGTCAAAGAGTGCTAAGAATCAGTTTCAGGTGTGCAAGGTCAGGACTTCTGTTTTGCATCTCATTGGAAATCACAGCCTCTGTCAGCTTCAGGTCTGAGGCTGACTGACGGGGTCTGAGCAGAATAGAAGGTGCTCCTTATTTCATTCCCAACTTCCTTCTACTCTCTTAGCAATCCCCCTTTCTCCCAGAAGAAATTTATGGAGACTGTTAAAACCCTGTATTCATGGGAATGGCAGCCTGATGCTGTTGAGAGCAGAGAGACCAAGTGCCAACTGTGAGCGGAGCAAGCGCAGCAGGGATACAGAGACAAGGAGAGGCTCCCTCTGCTGAGGCTGTGAAATTTGTTCCAAATGTCATATTCCTGTTGCTTTGTTATTTTTTGGTAGTATTTAGAGGACTTCAGCAATTATATTTGAGATGAGGAAAATTAGCATAGCTGTGAATTTTATTGAAACCTCTAAAATATTTAGGACCTGCTCATATATCCTTCTAAATAATGTAACTTGACTTTATTAGACATCTTTGCTTTATTTCAATCTTGGTCCCTGAACTTCACTTTGTCTTTTGAATTATAAATTGCGTGGAAAAAAAAATCTGCTGCCTTCGACGTTGGTCTGGTTATAGCACTTTTTCTATACCTGAAATAATGCCCAATAGTCAGAGTACTAGAAAGGAAAATTTGTATAACCATAAATCATGGCTTTCTGATTTTCCAATGATGTCCATAAAGATATTAGTACTAACACAGCTCTGTGTGGTGCCCAGTGGGCGGGCATGGTCCAATTCCTACCAGCACCTAGGAGGGATAACTTATTTGGTACTTCAAACTGGCACTGCTTCTCTGTGTGCTATCATAGGAAAAAGATGAATACCAGAACAGAGAGGTATTTTATGGCATAAGCACCAAAAGAAATATTTAGACCAGAGCACTTGCTGATCCATATGTTTTTACTATGGTTGTTATTTGCATTTTCACAAAGGTAGGAAATCTGCTTTGTAAAGAATGATGCTGAAATTATTTCTGCCTTATTCGTGGGCTTACTTGTGAACAGAAAACACACAGGGAAACCTCTTGATTTAAAATAGCATTTTATTTGATTTGATATGAAGTTATATTTATACTACCTGCTAGTTAGACCTTGGAGGGTATCATATCATGATGTATAAATCTGTTTTTCTGGCTTTGAGTCTAACAGTGTGGCGTATGGTAGGTAAGGATGCAATGGGGACAATATTTTAGCTGGCTGAATAGTGAAAAGGAGGTCATTACTAGAGGGACAGAAGGATGTAACAATACAGCTCTGATAATAGAAGAAAAGAAAGGAAAGAAAAGAAAGGAGAAATCAATCCACAGATGAAGGAAGAAGTAATGAGGCCAAAACTGCTCTGGGACAATGAAGGAAATTAGGCTTCTTCTCAAGCTTGCTTATATGCTGATATCTATGTTTAAATAATTGTAAAAAATACTGAAGTTAGGAGAGAGTTAAAGGTTAACATGCCCTCCCTTTGACAAAGATGGTAATTAAAAGATTGCCAAATACCTGTATTCCATATACATTAATACTTCAAACAAGACAAAGTTTAATCTAAAGCAACAGAAATTTATCAGGATTTTTGCCCCAGATGCGTGGGGCTGTGGAAACTTTGTCCTTGGAATCATTAAGAAGAAAATACTCAACAACCATCTATCTTGAATGCTTTGCCTCTCATTAGCTTAATGGTGAGGAGTAGATCAAATAATTTCTTGAAGATTTTTTAATGTTCAATTTGCTATGATTTTTAAACCAGTACTTATAACCACTGATTATTCTCCTGTAGAATCCACTAATAGCTTATCAAAGAATATGAGTATCACTTGGCTTATTCTTGTTACCATCTACCCACAAAGTGAAGCCAGCCCATTTTATAATTACATGGTACAACTTATTAGTTAAAATAATAAAATGATATACTTAAAGAATAATTGACTGCTTCCATCAAAATATACTAGTAATGTATTGTGTAGTTTCTAACACACACGGAATTAAAATGTGAGGTTCATAACAGATAAAAGTAAAATGCATGACTACAATAGCACAAAAAATGAGAGGGAAGGAAGTGAAAGTAAAACTTGACACAGTTTTTACATTATATGTTAAACGATATAATATCATTTCATATTGGATTATAATAAGTTATAGATGCATTTTTAAATTCCTAAAACAATCACTTAAAAACGAAGAAGTAAAGCCAAGTAAGGATGGGATGATAAAATATAGTCAACATTTTGAGAGGAATAAAGGAAGAAAAAGAAGAAAAAAGATATGAAATAACGATATAAATAAAAAATTAAAAGAAGGATGGTATACTGGAAGCCAACCATTAAATATATATAGTGTTTCACTTTCACTTGGAATTTAGAAACCTGCAAGAGAATGCTATTCCCACCAAAGCAACAAAAAAGAAGCAGGATAATCTAAAATTATAACATGTTGAACCAATTAGAGACCTGCAATTGCAAGGCAACTAAGTTTACTGAATTCCATTGATGCATTTTAAACAAATTTTTAAATGCCAAGTATAGGCTACTGTTTCAGGTCAGAAAAGCCAGGAGTCCCAGAAATGAGACAAGTTCTTATTATATCACCAGCTCTATGAGTATTCCAGACTAGCAAGTGCATATGAGAAAGATTGATGGCAAAGTAGGGGACCTGAACGGGCCTTGCCCAGTGGTTAACACGCACAAAACACCTCCAATTTCCCATATCCTCCTTTCACAAGCAGCAACAAATAGGATAGTAGGGAAGAGAAAGGATACCTTTCCCTCCCCTTTCCTAAGCAAAAATGTACTGCCTCTAGGGAAGAGGTAAAAAGAAAAGTCATCCATTTCCATGGAAAGGGAACAAAATTCTCCTTCCTCACTCCCATCCAAAGTTGCACTGAATCTGAGGGAGGGATAGAATAAAAGTCTTTTTGCTGGTGAGGGGAGACCTGCTTGAGTGCAGCATGCTCCCTGATCAAAGCAGACAGGATGACCATTAGGGAAAGAACAGTAATAAGACACCCCCTTCATCCACATTGATACAAATCTCAATATGGCATGAGTTACTATGCAAAAGAAGGATGTAGAAATTTTGACAAAGGCCCATCCTTAAAGTCTAGTTAAGTGGAAACTTCATAAGATGGAATCTGGAAAAGAAGACTCGAGAGACCCTCCTTGCTGCCAACATATCCTTGCACTAAGTAGTAAAGAAAAGTAGGAGAGAAAAATACACACAGAGAGTAATCTCTGTGGAGCAAACATGCAAGGCATTCTGAAAGCTGACAGTGAGTACAGTATAATGAGAAAAAAATCTCCAGCACTGCAAAATATACAACAGAGAAGCCTACTTCCAAGGAGATTTGAATCCTGATGCATTAGAGGTAATTACAGTTACAACAAATCCCAAGTCTCAAGCTCAATTATTCAGTATACTGACTCAACACCCCAAAACACATAAAAAAGGAGGTGTGCATGTTTCTGGTTGTAATTAATATTTACCTCTGTGTCAAATATTTTTGAGTTTATGTCTGAATTGAATAAATTATTATTTATTCACTTCAGGCATATATCATTAGGAGACACAAAAAAAATCAAGAAGAACTGAGCTGTTGTCTAACATACAGCACTTAACAAAACCAGACCAAGGGATAACTCATGTCTTTAAAAATTTACACAGGAACTTAGAAATACCTCTGATTAGTGTTAATGGAACTAGTAGAGTATTTGGGATAACATGTATGTGGAATTTCAGCAGAAAGATGGAAACTATAAAAAAGTATTTCAAATGGAAATTCTGGAATTAAGAACAAAATATTAGAAGCAAATACATCCTTCAAAAGACTTATCAGCACACTGGAAGTGACAGAAGAAGAAACTCGGGTACATCAGTAAAAATTGCCCAAACAGAAACACAAACGGAAAATAAAATTAAAAAGAGCAAAGGAATTCAAGAATTGTAAACTAATATCAGCAGTTCTAGTATCTATGCAAATTGGAATTCCAGATGTGAGGTATGGGGGAGGAGCCAAGAAAAAATATTTTTAAAACAAAGGTCAAAAATGTTTCAAATATGATAAAAATTATAAAAGCAGAGATCCAAGCATGCAAAATATGATTAAAACTATGTCAAGGTACATAGCAATTAACTGCTTAAAACAGTTGATAAAAAGTCTTTTAAAGTCAGAAAAAACAGATGTAATAGATAAGAGGAAACAAAGATAAGAAAAACAGAAGACTTCTGATCAGAAACAATGCAGTTCAGGAGACAGTGGAGCAACATTTTTAAGTAATTACCAAAATAAAAATAATAATAATAAAAATAATTTGTCTACTTAAAGTCCTATCCCCAGGAAAAATTATATCTTAAAAACAAAGGTCAAATAAAAACTTATTCAGGTATACAAATGCTAAAAGAATTCCTCACCAAGAAAAAGCCCTGTTAGTACTGCTAAAGGAAGTAAGTTCTTAAGACAGAAGGAAAATGGTACCAGTTTGATACATGAAACTATACACAACAAAACAAAATGAAAAAGGAAAGAAAAAGAATGAAGTGCACTGAAAATGGTTATTGCTTAAAAAAATTTATTGAAGCATAATTGATTGTACATATCTGTGGGATACAGCATTGAATACCAATATCTGCATACAATATGTGATGTTCCAATCAGAATAATTAGTATATTCAATACTAAACCATGTAATCATTTTTGGAAATGGTTATTGTGAATAAACATAAAAAGATTTTTTTCTTATTTTGATTGTTTAATATAAATATAATAATGTACTGTGCGGTTTTAACATATGCAGAAGTAAAGCTAGTAATAATAATAGTAAAAATAATAAGAGGGACAAAAAATAAATATAATGCACAGTTCTTTTGCCACACATAGAGATACATAAGAGTATTTCAATAACTTATCACCCCAAGGGCTGTGATAAGTTAAAGACATATATTGTAAATCCTAGAGCATCTGCATGCACACACACAAACACACACACACAAAGTAAAATTTGAAAATAATAAACAAGTGTAAAAAGAAAATATAATCATAAACAATACCTAATTAATTTAATTTAAAAAAGAAAGAAGAGAATTTTTTTAGAAATTTTAGAGAAAGAAGAAAATTTTGCAAAGAATACACGTGATGAAAGAAAACAACTAACAAGATGGTAGTTTACCATGTCAACTGACTGATCATGTAAACAAGTGAGAAAATGTAAACTATTGTTTTAAGGAATGAAAGAGAGTACATCACTCTACATCATGCAAACATTAGAAAATAGTAAGGGAAGTGGATAACCATGAATATGTTTATTCTAGTAATATGTTAACTTAGATAAAATAGATTCCTTGAAAGTACTCAAGTTACCAAAGCTCACTCAAGAGAAAATAGATAACAGAATAGTTCTCTATTTTTAATAGAAATTAAATTATTGTAATAACTTTCACATGGAGGACTCAAGGCTGAGGTGGTGTCACTGATGAATACTACTAAATATTAAAGAAAAAAAAATGAAGAATAAATAAAAACATTCTATGTAAACGTTTTCAATACAGAATTGTAAGGAACACTTTCCAAGTCTTTTAATGAGACCAACATTACTCTGTTAGCAATATCAGAAAAGTACATAGAAAACTTCAGACAAATATTTCTCATGAATATTAGCAATTGTCAAAATTCTTTAACTGTAATAACTAAGAACTGTGTATGACGCCGTATGCAATTTTACACTTCAGTTTTTAAAAATCACATTGGAGAAAGAATAAAAAGTACATAACATATTTTTTTATGAGTATACTTTCTTAGAGAGCACAAAATTCATCATGTAAACCTACACACTTTTACTTTAAAAGCAATAATGGCAGCATAAGTACAGTTCTGTATTTTATCAACTAACAACAGCAATGAGAAAAATGAATATAGAATTTTATGCAGAATAAGACATTTGCAATTATGGGTAACTTAAATTATTATTGACTCCTTTTTTTCATTTATTGTATGACACTTCCTAACAAAACATCTTAATGTGAAGATTCGGGTAGGATATGTCAATGTATTTACACATTCAGTTTAATTAAAAATGTGATTGATAGCAATAAAATGCAAAAATTTTCTTTGCTCACAAGTAACATCCAAACTCTCTAGAAACTTTCTAACAATAGTGTACAATCCAAGCTGTAGAACTTATAAATTCAATTAGATTATGGTCCTTTGGGCTTTCCATATAATTTATTTCTTCTCTTTTATATTTTCACAGTGGTTTCATTAAGCATTTTAATGCTTCAACTTTGAGTGCTTTACTATCATAACATTTTCTTCATGAAAAGGAAATCTAACCAACTCATTTCAAAAATAATTTACAATTTTAAAATTTTTTTTCCCCCTCCAAATAGTTCAGATAGCCTGGTTAAACATGCTGGCTCTAATCTAATAATGAAAGATACAAATGACTGTCTTTTGTGATCACTGAAAGAGGTCATAGAGGATGAGAGAAAACATCATATTTTCCTATTTTCTAAACCAGTCATGTAATTTTTATTCAGATTGATCTCTCTGCCTTAAAAGACCTTGTGCTTTTCCCTTCTGAACTGCTGTACAGTATCCATGGGCGGTAAGTTCCAAGACTCCTAGTGAATGCCTGAAACCACAAATAGTGGTTATCTATTTATAGTATCCTATTTATACTATGTTTTTTCCTATACATACATGTCTACGATCAAGTTCAATTTATAAATTAGGCACAGTAAGAGATGAACAGCAATATCTAAAAATAAAGTAGAACAATTTTAACATATTGTTATAAAAGTTATGTAATGTGGTCTCTCTCATTCTTTCTCTTACAAAATATCTTACGGTATCAGACTCAACCTTCTTGCCATGATGTTGGATGATGATAAAATGCGTATGTGATGAGATGGTGTGAGATGAATGATGTAGGCACTGGGATGTAGCAACAGACTACTACTGACCTGACAGTATGTCAGAAGGAGGATCATCTGCTCCGGGTGGTCCTGGATCATCAAACCACGTCAATGTTGATGGACAGGAGCAGATGCTGTCAGTGTTGGTGACGAACAGGGAGTAGTGTATACAGCATGGATACACAGAACTAATAAAACCAGTTCATGTCCCTAGCGGAACAGAGTGGGACAGCATGAGATTTTATCATGCTACTCAGAATCTCACAAAATTTAAAACTTATGAATTGTTTATTTCTGGAAAGAAAATTCCATTTAATATTTTGAGACCACGGTTGACTGCAGGTAACTGAAACCATGGATAAGGCTGAACTATTGTATATCTTTTAAGATCCCAATGCCAGTTTTTCTATGAAGCCTGTGTGGCAACTCTCCATCCCCCAAACTAGGAAGATTCTCTTACCTGCCCTGCTCTACCAGATTACTTTTTAAGCCGATGTTATTACTTAAAATATTTTATATAGCTTTTTGTTCACATGTTTATCTTTGTGCAGGACTTTGAGCTGTCATAGCACAAGATCCAGACCTTATAACCCAATCTATAGAGTGCCTGAAAGAGTTGAGGTGTCAAATCAATGATTGAACAATGAATAAGTAAATTTCAAGTCAGAAAATAATGATGTGTGTGAAATTCATTTCCAGCAACTGAGTTGTATTTTTAAATTATAATTGTAGTACAGCTTTAGTCTAATTTAAAACATTTTTAATCACCATTAAAAGAGACGTTACACCCATTAACAGTCACTTCCCATTCCCTTTCCCTCTCCCTAATCCACTGGCAGTCATTATCTGTGTTCTACTTCTGTGGATTTGCCTGTTCTGGACATTTAATATAAATGGAATCATACAATATGTCATCTGCTGAAAATATCATTTAGCATGATATTTTCAAGGTTCATTGATGTTATTGTATATACCAGTACTTAATTTCTTTACATTGCCAAATAATATTTCATGTTATGAATATCTTACATTTAGTTTGCCATTCATCAGTTGATAGATATTTGAGTTGTTTCTGCTTTTTAACTACCATGAATAATGCTGCTTAAACATCTTTATACAAATTTTTATGTAAACATTTTTTTTATTTCTCTTGGATATTTACCTATAATTGGAATTGCTGAGTGATATGGTAATTCTATGTTTAATTTTTTGAGATAATGTCAACACTTTTTTCAAATGGCTGTGCCATTTGCAGTCCCACTAGTAGTATGTAGCGTTCCAACTGGCTCACTTCCCCATCAGCTCTTGTTATTTTTTGTCTTTTTTAGTTTCCCATCAGGTATGCAGCTGTTTTTCATCATGGTTTTGATCTGCATTTCTCTAAAAGCATCATTTCATGTGCTTAATGACAACTTGGATATATTCTTTTTTTTTTTTTGACAACTCGTATTTATTCTTTAAGTAAATACCTATTCAATGTCTTTCATGTTGCAAAATTGATGAAATTATTTATAAACTTTAAAAGTTAATTTGTGCGTGTGAATTCCTCAGGATTTTCTAAATAAATGATTATGTCATCTGCAAATAAAAATAGTTTACTCTTCCTTTCCAATATGGCTGTCCTTTATTTCTTTTCCTTTCCTAATTTCCTTATTTAGAAAGTCCACTATACTGTTGAATAGAAGTGGAAAGGACATCCTTGCCCTGACCTGTCCTTAAAGTCAAAGCATTCATCATTAAATATAATATTAGCTGTGAGTTTTTCATAGATGCCCTTTATCAGGCTGAGGAAGTTTTCTTTTATTCTTTGTTTGCTGAGTGTTCTTATCAAGAAAGGATGTTAGGTTTTGTCAGAAGTATTTTTTGTATCAATTACAGTGATCATGTCTTTTTTATTCTTTATTCAATAAATGTGTTTTTTCACATTAATCGATTTTATATGCTAATCCAACTTGCATTCCTGAGATAAATCCCACTTCATCTTGGTGTATAACCCTTTTAACATGCTGCTGGGCTTACTACTATACCGTGGATTTTTGCATCTATATTCAAAAGAAATATTTGTCTGTAGATTTTGTGTAATTTTTAGTCTAGCTTTGGTATCAGAGTAATATTGACCACTTAAAATGAGTTGAAAAGTGCTAAATTGCCCCAAAGTTAAAATCACCACAAGTTTTACTATTATTACTTCTTTAATAACCTCTCCTGAGTTGTTCCAAGCTTTTCACTAATTTCTAAAGTTCTGAAAATGTTGATTCTGACTACTTTTATCGGTGTTCTCATTGTTTTTAATGGAGGGAGAAGCAGAATTTCAGAAGTTCTTTCTCTACCACTCTGTTATTACTTCCCCATAGTTGCTTTCTAAAAAATTGAAATGGATGATGTTTTGTCATATATTATTCTCTTCTCCATTCTCCAATTTTCTTCACACAAAATACATTTTCAGAAATGGATTTAGAGATTGTGAAGGACTCCACCTCTTCTGATACATTAGTTTATACATTCATTGTTATTCATTAAACACATAGTTACTGTGTTTCAACTCTTCACTGGGCACTGTGCCAGAACGTGAGGATGGTGAGGGCATGTACCTGTCCTTCAGGAACGTCCAGTGGCATCTGTCTCTCCTCCTTTTTCTACTACTCACTCTTACCTCATAACTTGACTCAACGAGCAAGAATTAAAAGCCATAAAACAGTTTGACTAAGCAGCTTCCTGACAGGGTAAGAGTGTCTACATTTAAATGCCAAATTTTCAAAGATAGAGTCTTTTTGGAAATTTCATCAAATAAGAAACCCAAACAATGGCTTAAAAAAAAATAACTCCATTAAAAAAATGGGCAAAGGAGCTGAATAGGCATTTCTCAAAGGAAAATATATTAATGGTCAACAGACACATAAAAAAACACTTAATATTACTCAGCACAAAGGAAATGCAAATCAAAACCATATTGAGATATTGTCTCACTCCAGTTGGACTAACTATTATCAAAAAGACAGAGAATAACAAATCCTGACAAGGATACGGAAAAAGAGAAACCCTCCTACACTGTTAGTGGGACTGTAAATTGGTGCAGCCATTATGGAAAATGGAGATTCCTCAAACAACTATGGAAGGAATTGCCATATGATCCAGCAATTCCACTGCTGGGTATATACTCAGAGGAATGGAAATCATCATGTCAAAGGGATAGGTATCCCTTTGTGTCCATGTTTATTGCAGCTCTATTT
Source organism: Galeopterus variegatus (assembly GCF_000696425.1). Taxonomy (NCBI): domain Eukaryota; kingdom Metazoa; phylum Chordata; class Mammalia; order Dermoptera; family Cynocephalidae; genus Galeopterus; species Galeopterus variegatus. Next base: position 94,121 of record NW_007733295.1, on the reverse strand, counting down.
ACAATAGCCAAGAGTTGGTACCAACTTAAATGTCCATCGTTGGGTGACTGGATAAGGAAAATGCAGTATATTTACACAATAGAATACTACACTGCCACAAAAAAGAATGAAATACTGTGATTCACCGCAATATGTATAAACTTAGAGAAAATTATGTTAAGTGAAATAAGCCAGGCATAGAAATAGAAATACCACATGTCCTTGCTTGTAAATGGGAGCTAAAGATGTAAATAAATAAACAAATTTTAAAAAAGAAAGAAACAACAAAGATACAACAATGACATACTATGTTGAACTTTCAAAAGAAGAGAACAGAACTGAGGTCACCAGAGGTGGGAAAGGGGAAGGAAAAGGGTGTAAAGGAGGAATTGGTAAAGGACAACAAAAATCAACGACATTGTATAATGTTGAATATACTAATTATCCTGATTTGAACATCACATATTGCACACAGGTATTCAATGCGTACCTCACAGATACATACAGTTAACTACGTTCCAATAAAAAAATGAAAAAGGAAATTTCACCATAATGGCAAGAAACTATGTCAATAATCAAGATTTGAGAGGATCTTTCATCCAGCCTTTATAGAGGTAATTCTGCTGTGAAAGGATAATAATTTAATAATTTATATTTTTTAAGCAAATGATTATTGACTCTTCTTTTCGTATAGCATTATACAAGATGGTAACTGGAATCAAAGACACTTAGCATATGGTTAATAATATATGCATATATAATATATGTTCCTGATCTAGAGAAGCATAAGCAGTTTAGGAAAAAATATCTATTTATAGGATGTTATAATAGGGTGGTAAGATAGTAAGTATTGTAGGAGCTGAAAAAAGGTAGGCATTCCTGGGTGAGGAAGTTGGAAGAAATTGATGAGAAGAGAGATTGCAGCCTTTACAAAAATCACATTTAGTGGCTGAACTGAGATTAGAGCTCATGTTTTAATGTTTTCCTAGTTTCCACATTTTATAGCAGGGCTTTTCTTCTACTGTAAAAAAGAGCACCTGCAGATATTTAATTATCTATCTAATTGTATGCAAAATTATTCAAAATAAAATCATTTCTCGTGACATAAAATTTTAGAAATGTAACCAATGACAAATAAGTATGATTTTTTTAGTCTGCTTTCCTGTTTAAGTATCGCACTACTATAAATCTAATTGATTATGAGATAAGTTTGATTAATTTCACTTACAATCTATTGGTAGTTTACTCTATTTAATATTTTACCTATTGATTGCAGGTGGTAAACTATTAGAGAATTAAACAAAATTTCACTGAATTTTTATCCCACACTGTCTCATCAAAATTTTTTAATTTTTAAATATGTGTGTCATTTACCCTAATTAGAGAACTTTAAAAGTGAAACAAACCATTTTTGATTAAGAATATTCTATTTTTGTATACCATCAGTGTCAGGCCATTGAATATATGACCAACTTCGAAAATTAAATCACAAATTTTTCTCATTATGGGCAGTCCCAATTGTGCATTACTGTCTAAATCAGCTCTCCAAAGAGTACCTTCAGTATTGAATCACAGCCAGATATTGGAGTTTCCTGAGCTCAGAGAAAGGGGTTTGGGTGTTATCTTGATGATAACAAGGGGCTATGCAGAAAGTTGTTTGTAGGAGATCCAATTGGATGTAAGCTGTAAAAAAGATTAGAGAACTGTTTTCTTATTTATGTATTTTTTTATGAAATAAAAAGCTTAACATATACAAAATATATCAAAAGAGGGAATAAAATGTAAAGAAGTTCTCAAAGAGATTCAGAAGAAAAATTAAATCCTGAAAGAAAATAAGAAAGAGGGAGAACTCAAAAATATAAGCCAAGATTTCAAACAGTTGCAACTGGAAGTATAACGATCCAAATGTTAGAATAAAGTTACTCAGGTCAGTGTTGAAAGGTTGTAATAAACTTTTGGTGACGGTATGATCTAAGATGAGAATACCCAGTACACAGCTAGCAGCCCATGATGGCTTCTGTTTGGCCGTCTTCCCCGATATATAGCCTGTAAAGGAGCTATAGATTAGTGAATAGCATTTAAATTAGTGATGAGCATTTATCTCTCTTTGTTTTCAATAGTCCATATCTCCATAAGGCTGGACATTTAGGACTGACCATTGCATTCTAACACAAACAAGGCCCAATAAAAGTCTGTGGATAAGTTACACATGTGTAAGAGATAACTATAGGGGAGACTAATGAAGGAGGAGCCAGCAAGGAAGTTTCCTGGAATCTGGTCCCTGAAAAGCTGGGGGTGAGGACCACTAACAAGAAGATTCAGGGTGGGTACTAGAAAGGATTCACTGCAAAGGGCAACATTGAGTTCCCAGGAGTCATATGGAAATTGACTCCAATGTAATCCTAGTGAGAAAGAAGCTCCCAGAGGCTCCATCCAGGGCCTGTGTCAAGTGGTGCCTCCAGATTTTCTTTTTAGGAATGTAATTTGGTTGGAAGACAATGTAATCTGTTTGGAAGACAAACCAAGGAACTTGTTTTGATTTTTTTTTTTTTTTTTTTTTTTTTTTTTTTTTTTTTTTTTTTTTTTTTTTTTTTTTTTTTTTTTTTTTTTTTTTTTTTTTTTTTTTTTTTTTTTTTTTTTTTTTTTTTTTTTTTTTTTTTTTTTTTTTTTTTTTTTTTTTTTTTTTTTTTTTTTTTTTTTTTTTTTTTTTTTTTTTTTTTTTTTTTGCTTAAAAATAACGCATTCTTAATTATTTTATATGTTCATGTTGGCATCGAATTTCTTTTGCATAGCAAACAGCATTTTTTCCCCTCTTCTTCTTGGATTGCATGTTTATTTTTGTGACTCAGCTGATGAGTTTGAAGGAGACTATTGCATCACTTGTCTCCACCACTTTTACTTTTCTCTGTTGGTTGATCTTCTAGTCTGCCCACAGGAGGAACTTCACTTTCTCTGCCCTTCTGCTGAAATTAGTCTTTGACTTCTCAATAGAAACTGAGTACAACAGAAGTTTGGACTTTCTCCCTTCTTTGCTTGTGGTGAGGGACACATCCCTGACTATAACCTAATGTGATGGAGGAAGGACAGGTGACAATCAGACACTGAGCAGGATTCGTGGTTAGGAGTTCTCTGCTGCAGGCATGAACTGCAAGGATGAAATGAGCATGCTCAAGAACATGAGCATGAACGTGGTTAATGACACTTCCATTCCAGAAAATAGATGCTTACCTTTCTTTTATTTGCCTTAACTGTGCCCCTGATCATAGTAAAAACAGACTTACATTTGAAATTCTAATTCATACTTACATATAGTACCTAATATATCCACAATTACATTCTCTTAGTAGTTTTAGTTTATAAATTAGAATGAATATTACTCTTTTCTTATATCAACAAATCACCTTGCTTTCAATGTGTCTTACCTCAGTGAAGGTCTTCTCACTTCTCTGTCATTCCTCACTACCTTCCTCTACATTTTCTTTCTTTCTCTTTTTTATTGTGCACAGTCCTGGAGACTGGGAAGTCCAAAATCAAGGTGCTAGCAGATTCAGTGTCTAAGGGCCCGTTCCTCATAGATGGTTCTTCTGCATTCTCATATGGCAGAAGGGGGTAGGGACACTTTATTCTTGTTTTTTTATGATAATTTATTATACATAGATGTGAGGTATAAAGTTGACTCTGAATAGTTATGTACAATGTGTGATGGTCAGACCAGGATAGTTAGCCCATTCATCATTATAATGCATAAGCATTATTTGTGTCCATAAACCGATTTCTCATTAACCCCCCTCCCTAGTCTCCTCTAGCAGCCACACCTCTCCTCTCTCCTTCTAACAGTTCAACATAGCACTGTGAATGTTATCTCCCTCCTTCTCTCTCTGTGTCTCCTCTTACTGTTTATTTGTTTATTTATGGATTTAGCTCCCACTCTTCAATGGCAACAAACTTTCTCTAATGTTTACTTGTTTGAGACTATCACTTTTAAGAGATTTACTGCTTTCAACTATCATTATATTTGTCTGATCTGTAACATTATTAAATAATAAATGTCCCTAAGTACAAGTTGTGTTCTTATTCTATCCATTCTTTTCTCCATGGAATATGGGTCAGTTGTCCTTAAGGCTTAGTGAAAACATTATATGCATTTTGTTTAGCTTTGTTTTTCCTAATTTCAAAAAGTGATCTCAGGAAGATAAGTTACATTCATAGCAGAGAAAGCATGAGCACAAACACATGAAGGCGATTTTTTGTTAAGATTCCAAACAGGTTATTATCATGCAGTAAGACAAGTAGAGTTCTTTCCAAGATGTAACGTGTTACTGCAAAAGAAATGCTTCCTGGAGAAAATGTCACTTCCCCCAACTCCCTATTGCATCCACATCCATTTTCAGACACATTTCCATATGAATGACACTGGAAAATCCATAGGTGAGAATAGAAACTAAGCAAACTTTCAAAATCTGGGTTTACTCCAAAATCTAACTAACACAGCTCCAGTTGAGTGGCCTTGTTCATAGCCAATTCATCCATATTTTTGGATACATCAAACTGATGGCAAGAAAAGCCAAAATTATCACATGCAATGACAGAAATATCTGGCAAAATGAAACCTGTAATTTTATTTTCCCTGTATCCTCCAGTATATTGAGGATGTTATGAACTGGGAGTGGATACATAAGTACTTATTGGAGCTTTTCTTCCCAGCTGGCTCTACACTCACCAAGCCCTGGAGCTATGCAGGGGATTTAAAACAAATAAAACCAACTATGACGAAAATAACAATGATGGAAAAGATAAATCTTCCTCTATTTTCATGCTGTCCTGGCCAAGATTATCAGTTAAGTGTCTGAACAGCTGTGCCCATGCTGGGTTACCAGCTGACCAAAAGTAAATCTGCTTATAATAGTCAGTCCACCAGAAATCCATCTGAGGACTTACTAAGGGTGACTGGAATAACTCATTTCCTGCATCATTCTCTTTTACAAGGCTGTCTATCTCAGTTATCTGTGAGAGATTAAATAATTTTATACTGTAATAGTTATATTAGTAGTATTAACATAAAATAACAATAGTAATAATATGTTAGAATTTATTAAATCCTGTGATGAAATAGGTGTTGTTCTAAAGGCTCTATAGACATTATCATATTTAATACTCATGACAATCCTTTGATCCTGGTACTATTTGTAATTCTGTTTCAAAAGGAGTTTATTAATTGTCTAAAGTCACATAGCTAATAAGAGTTGAAACAGGGATTCAAACCCACCCCGTCTGATTAGAAATCACACTATAGTAATCACTATATCTTTCAATAACCTCAACTCTCACCCATAGGCTGGATAATTTGTTCTTTACTTTAGGTGTTTTAATTAAGCAGGTAATTGAATCCAGCTTCCTTCTCAGAGGGGCAAATGTGACCTTCTTAATGCCAAGTAGAAATCAGCCCTCGAGTGTTTTCACTGGGATTGTGGCTATGTAGGCCTTTCCGTAGAAGAAGTGGAGAGGCTTCTGGAGAACCACAGAACCGGGATCCAACTGGCCACAAATCAGTATGAAGCAGCTGAATTTACATAATTTCCTCATTTGAATAATTCCCATCTTGTTCTCAAATAGAGAACCAGAGATGATTCAATGTCTAGTCCAGGAAGGGGGACTGAGGGATTTCCCTCAGTTCTTTGGAGATTGTAGATTAAGGAAAGGGGCAAGAGAAAGGACGGAAGAGAAAAACAGATACAAGGACCCTACAATAAGCATCACCGTGGTAACACAGAACACATTTTCTAAATTTCACAGCCAAAAAGAATCCTGGCAAACAAATGGATTTTTATATTTTTGCAGTCAAATGGCAGTAAATGGATAGCTAGCTGTTTCTCTCCAAAAATGGCAATCCCGCTCTGGCCCTAAGAGATAATACACAGTCCTGAACTGCACAGCCATTTCAGCTGCCTCACAATAAATGATGTACATTAAGCTATTATCACTGTGAAAGAAATGAGTGCAATTTTTCCCTGTGGCAAATCTAAAAACCCATAGGATAAAACCATTGGCTCGTCTAGGTGTAAAAGCCATTACCTTTATTGTCAGCATTTGAGACATTGACCAGCTTGATTTCAAAACAGTTAGGACATTTAGGATACATGCAGTGAGATTAGCCCTACTTCCTGGCAATGTTATTACTCTGTTTATTCATTTTAACAATCCTATAAAGGAGAATAAGATATGATGTGAGTGCAGGATAAGAAAAGGGCCTGGAAAGGCTAGTGAACCATTTTTCAGAAGCAGAATGTGAAGCTGTGGAGCAAAAAATAAACCATGGTGTGTTAGAGGCAGATCCCTCTCTTCTTTGGAGCCAGTAAACTAAGTAGATCTAGAAGTGACCATTCCTAGCAGCTATCTTTTGTGGCCCTGAGCCAGTCTACTCATCTTTGTTGGAGAAATATCTGTGATGATTGCTTTTGGATAATGCTTAACTCTCTCTGCTCCTGTTTTATAAATTGAACAACATTACAATAGAGACTTAGGCTATAAAGACTTCTAGAAGCTATTTAATTCAAATTTCACACCCAGAGCAGAAATCTACTACCAGAATAATCCTGATCAATGCATATTCAGTCTCTGGTTGAATATTGTTGTTCATGGGTCAGCTGTACTTTTGGAAGTATCCTGTCTGATATTTGGACTTGTCTAGTGGTTACAACATCTTCCTTTAAATTGAGCTGAAATTTATCTAAATAAAGCATCTGTTTAATCAATTCTTTATGAGCATTCCATATTAATTTTAGTTCTTTCTGCTTTACTCATTCCTAGTTTGAATGAACCTTTAGATTTTAGATTTTTCTTCCACCAAAAAAAAAAAAAAAAATCACCCTTTTAAGGAGAAAATAGCTGTAGAATTGGAAGCACTGGAGATTCTACAGTAAATAAGGTACATGGTATATTATAGAGTTGACAGCTTAGTGTGGTTACACATAAGTAAACAGTTTGGTAAAATATGATAAAATATCCTAGTAATCAGATAGCATTTGGGAGGGACATTTTATCAGGCCTAGCATTTCACACTTTTGTCATTATACATGAATTATAGACTTCTTACTGCTTCAGATACACTCTAAATTGTCAATGGTCTCATTTAAGAAGGAGTTAAAAAATAGAACTAATACTGCAATAAGGAATTACCATCTACCTTAACTGACACTGTAAACTATTTTACTAAAGTAGTCTAAGGAGTTACTTTTCTTTTACAACAATACTTAAAAAAAATTCTTTTTTTCACATAAACCTCTGTCCAACCAGATCTATATTACCATGCATATATATTATAACATGTTTTAAAATCCAGTTCCTAGATAATAGCACTTGTCTATGTTTAAGTTTGTCTTGTGGATGAATTTAGGCCAAGATATACAATGAAGTTTGCATTTTTCTCCTATCATAATATATTTTAATTATACATTTCATTTTTAAATAACCAGTACCATCCTTCATAATGTTATCTATTACAGGATTAAAGATTTATGTTCCTAAAATTAATCTCTGCATTTTTTCTTTATTTCTGCCTTTTTTCAACTTTTGTTTCTACCCAGTGGATAAAAGCAGGACAAAAAAACATTTGAAGACCTAAATATGGCAGTATCACTCATATCTGAAAAATACGGAAATGTGCAGACACAGATTGTTTATAACAGATCAGATTGATATGAACAATGATGATAGCAGGAACAAATGTAAATGCAATAGTATAATTATTATCCCTTTTGTTCTGAAAATCTGATTTCTGAAAGATTAATATTTAGTGCTTTGCCTCAGTATAATTTTAATTTGCTGAAATATATATTCTTTCTATCTTTGAACATATCCATAGGATTAATTGAGGCAAAATATTATTCTTATTTCATAAATAAAAGTTGAGTCATACTTCCATGACACCATCAATGTGTCAGGTGGAGTCTGCTCCAAGAGCCTAAATCTTGGAATGAAGATGAATGTGGAACGATACAGACAATCTACAATAGCCATGACATGCAATGTGAGTGAAAATAAACTTTGAGGGCCGGCCCAGTGGCGCACTGCTATAGTGAGCCGCTTGGGAAGCGCGGCGGCGCTCCCGCCGAGGGTTCGGATCCCACATACAGACCGGTTCCTGCTCACTGGCTGAGCGAGGCATGGGAGCAGCACAGGGTTGCGATCCGGTTGCCGGTCCCGGTCCGGTACGGGGGCGACACTGAGGGTTGCAATCCTTTGCCGGACACGGAAAAAGACAAAAAAAAAAAAAAAAAGAAAAGAAACTTTGATGGTGTAAGTTACTGATAAAAAAAAGCTGAGTCATAAAATGCCAAAATAGCCAAATTTGCACAAAGTAGTAAAGCTAGGACTATGAACTATACTCCTGCCACTCAGTATTCCTTAAATATAGCATAATAAAAATTTAAGTGTCTGTGCGTGGTATGTACACATCTATAAACAAAATCATTACCTGTGATTTTCTTTGTATTGACAAGTTCATGTCATTGGATAAAGATAAAATATTAGCTCAATGGCAACCACTGATCACTGCTAACTCAAATGTTATGTGATTAATTGAAAGAATATCCACTGCATTCGAGAATGATGGATTTTAAGCTAAGCACAAACATGGTCAGTGTACGCAAAAGTTAGGAAGTATAAATTCAGAAGTTTCAAGTTGGCTTGCATTGTATAAACCATAATGAACTTTATAGTTCTTGGCAAAATGTCCATGTCTAATAAAAGTTAATCATTCCTTAAATAAAACTATGTGAGCACTTCAACATACTATAAAGGAGTCTAAAATCAAACCACTTCAATTTTCACACTTTTCTTTTACTCTTTTCTAACAGAAGAACTATAAACTTAGACTTTCAATAAAATCAGAACCTTTGATGTGGCCATTTATTTTTAAAGACATTGTGCAGCTTACCAATTGCTGAATCTAGAAGCTCTCCACTGATATTCCACTTAATAAACTAGCAAACCAGACACATTTATTTTAAAGTTCAGGTTTAATTAAAAGATAAGACTAGAGTGACAGAATGGCAAGGGAAAGAGGGATGTTAATGTTTTTTTGTTTATTATTGCAGAGCAGCTGCTTTTATGTTTAACTAATCTCCATTAATGTCAAATCGAAACACAATACTTCTTAGAGGCTTTTACATGTGTTTTGTTACCTGCTTCCCCTAGAAAATAGCTATACATTTCCACATTCTGAGTAGAAATCCAGTATGAATCCATTATTGTCTTGCTGAAAGTGCTGAGAAATAGTCACAGAGTTTATTTTGGAAAATAAAATGCATTTACTTATTTACTCAGTAATGTTTGCTGAGAACCTACTATGTGTTATCCTTGTTTTAGGTGTTGGGTGTGAACCAGTGAATAAAGAGAGACAAAAAACAAAACAATTATACAAATTGGAAAAACAAAGAAAAAATCCTTCCATGTTAGAATTTACTTTATAATGAATACTTATTTCAAACTCAAGTAAAGTTACATATAAATATAAAAAGGTTAAGACTAACAGCATTGTAAAAAAATAACTGCTCACATTTTCAAAGATTCTGCTTGAAAGGCTATTGTTCAAAAATTTCAGTGTCTTCCTTAAGACAAATAAAAAAAGGTTTTAGTAAGTGTGAGAAAAATAGGAAAAAGAAGAGAGCTGTAGGGTAATTCTAGGATGGATCTTAGGACACTCCAGGGCAATTAGCTCACCAAGACTTGGCTTCCCAGAGTTTCTTAATAAAGAAGCTGCATGCTGTTGGGGGCTTCTGAGTTGTTCCATGGTCTCCTTCCTTCCCAAAGTGTTCAGGACATGGAGCAAAAAAAAATTAAACTAGTAACTGTATCCCTGTATGAATTTCCAAGTTCACATGTTCCCCACAGATTAAAAAAGATATGGTACATGTAAAGGAATCTCTTTTCTGAGAAAACCATAGCACATTTTCCTAACAATATTAAGTTCAAAAGATATGCCAAATGTCCCCTCTAAAAAATATAGCATCATTAATTTTTTTAATCTATGAAATCATGATAGGAAATATTCATTAAAGGAGAAAAAAGTTGGTTTTATTTACATAGTGTAATAAAACAGCAAAAGAATTGACCACAAACACTAAAGTGTTTTCACAAGTACAAGCATAACCTCATTTGATCTTTAGCACAAGCTTATTACGTATTATTTTATCATTATTATTCTACACATGAGGATCCCAAAGCTAACTGACTGAATGACTTACCTAAGTTGATACAACTAATCAATGTTCACATCAGAACTAAAAACCCAGGTGCAGAACCTTTACACCCCATGAGAATCCCACTGAATCATACAATCTTTCATTTGACTGATTAGTATAAATCCTTTTGTTAGGTTTAAAAAAAATATTCTAGGCCATTTAAATATTATAACGATGACTGTCCTCATCTCTTCTCTTCTTGATTTTTTTTAAGGTTCTGATTCATTCTAATCTAAAAGTCTCCCCTAAGATGATTAAAAAGAATCTATAAAAAATAAATAAAGGTGGCATATACCCTTGGGCAAAATTACACTGCATTAGTCCTTAGACAGCAGGACTGCTATTACTGATATTTACTAAGCCTTATAGAAGGACTCTTGAAAATTGCAAGATTTCCTGAGCCATTTCAGTTGGTTTATCCATAATCACAGGGCCAGCAATATAATATGGGCATATTCTGAACCTGCACCAGGGTCTCTACCAGAACTTTGGCTGGAAGCTGAGGTAGTAAAAAGATGAGTGCAGGAAAAGATAGATTCCATTTAGTGAGGTTAGGAGTCAGTAAGTGAGACGTTAAGAGCACAGACTTTGAAATTAAACTGACATGAGTTTCTGTCGCCATTGTGCTATCTATGGCAATGTAAGAGTAAAAATTTAATTGCCCTCTCTAGGCTGCAAATTTTCAATAATAATATTAATAAATCACACCATTGTGATGAATAAAGAAGATATAATCAACTACACAAAAACAGGCTAATTGAATCTGCTATTAAAAGTTTTATTAACATTATTATATACCTTTTCCTCCTACTCTAAGTTCTATGAAATCTTATTAATGCTTATGTTTCTGATTGAATTTATCTGCAAGCATAGCTAATATACATTTATGTAACACGTAAAGGGCAATGTACATTTTTTTAATAAAATGAAAAACTTCATGATATCCATATACTTTACATATTCTAAGTATTTATACTTAGCCTACTTCTTAAAGAACTTGAGATAGCTTGAATTGTGTCATTAGGCTTAACAGTACAGTCGAAGTTCATAAGAGAATAACTGAATATCTGAAGAAAGCACATGGCATGTAATTTCCACATACTTGAAATTTGACTTAGAGTAGGGCTTTGCATATGATCCTAAGCTTTCTAGGACCCAGGCTTTTAAGATCTGGGGAAAAAGGGAAATATGACTCATTAAATACATTTTGTACTCTGGCAAAAACTTCCCTTATAGAATTAAATGATTTCCTTGAAATAAAGTTAAAAAGGAATTTATGGCAAGAGTCTCCACTTAAGAGATACTGATTAACACAATGGATAATCTATGGTTTAATAAAAGACAGAACTGCTGTTCAAATGCATGCGTCTACTATTGAATCTTTATAAAGAAGAAGTCATATTATTAAATTGTAGCTCAGTGAGAGGCAGAGATAATTATGCCTTAGGTTCTGTTTCATTCTTGTGAACTAAATTAATATAAGAATAGCAACTTAAGAGAGATCCTAATGGGCAGGCAATCTCTCCATCCAGCTATTCTTCCTCTCAAATAACAAGTGTCCTTAGCAAGTATTTGCAGGTGTTAAGCTGCTGTATATTCATGGCTGAATTATCTAACAGGTACCTGTACTGCAGATATTCTATTGTGATGGTTAAAGTGTAAGCCGTACACTTTAATCATTTCTGACATAGGCACTATATCCACACAAAGAAAACGCAAAGGAGGCAGATTTTCCCATGTGGTTATGGTAGCAGAAGAGGGTGGGCGGGCACTGTCCCAAGGTCAAATAATTACAATTAGACTGCCATCTCCACCTGTCTCAGTACTGCCCCCGGTAAGATTTCAAGGAAGGCTCATAAAACTCTGCCTCTCCTGCATTTTCTAAACCTCCAAGCAGTCCTAAGAAAAGGCTACTTTTAGAACTGATTGCCTGTATTTCTTTTAGAGGCTACTAAAACTCATTGCTCTCTATATGTCAGCACTAGAAGCCTGAGACATTTAGGTCACTCCCCGTCACAAAGACTCTCATAGCCACTGCACTGGGTACTAACTCTCACCTGACTCAAGGTCCTGTTCCTTCCACCGTGCTCCCTGGAACTCACTGCTTGTTGTTAGCAAAGCCTGTCATATCTACTCCCTCACTGAAGCTTCGCTTTATTTGCTGCTGTTGTGGTTGTTCTTCCCCTTCTAAATACAATGCATATGTTCACTGAAGATACTACATTCCCAGTAGTCCCCTCAAGGTGCTAGTTGTTTTCTCAGTAACGCACCCACAACTGGATCTGTAGAGGGGAAGCTTCTTCATTTCCCTTTGTCTTTTCCCAAAACAAAACAAAACAAAACCTAACAAAAAGTCATTAAATTCTATGCCATTGGATACATCATCTGTGCTCCTTCGAAAGTCACTGGCATTTTTTCCTGGGCCTGTACTCTTTCACTGAAGATTTTTTGCACTTGCCTTACTGCTCTTTCTCCACTCTGACTTCTGTCACTGTTCCTCATGTCTTAAAATAATTCATCCATCTCCCTGTGTCTCTCACCCTTGTGCTCCTTACCACCAGTGTTTTAATTCTCCATCCCATCTCAGCTGCTCATTCTCACGGTCATTTACCAGACGGTATCTTTCCCAATTTCTATCGTACCTCATGATATTCACTTCCAGCGTCCCATTTTATGGCACAACCTATCTTTCTAACTTATCCCTTTATTATCACAATCCTCAGTCTTACCAGTACTTCAGATTCATCGACTCTACCAACTTTTCGCTCGCCATCGTTCTCATGTCCTCAGTTTTATCTGTATCCACTTTGTTTCCATAATTCAGGCCTATACTAACACATTTTCATGTATGTTCAACTCTCTCGGTCCTTCCTTTCTCTCTCCGTTATGTTCTAGTGGCAAAGCCTAATCCTGGTTATAGCTTACTCTTTGCCTACTCCACAACTGAACCCAGCAGTCTCACATAACTAGAGCAAACGTGGCAACCTACTAGACTCATTACAAATCAATGTCTTAAATGTCAAGCAAGGACTCAGGGCTACCTGTTACATTTCTTTTGTCAATTCATTCTTCTCCTGTCCCAGGTGACTATTTCACACTTCAGCTTATAACCTTGATTTTCATTTCACCATTATAAAAAGCAAACAAAAAAAATGCAACATGTTCCCATGGCCATGTCTACTCCCTTCGTTAGAGCGTATCAATTCATCAACTATGTCTTCTCTTCAGTTTTGATGGATGACATCTCTTTGAACCTATCTAAGGGACAACTAACTGTGGACTAGATCCCATCCACTTTTCCCTATGTAAGGATGTGGATACTTTTTATTTACCTCTTCCTCCAGAATCTACAAATCTACAATTTTACTTTGTACTGTATCTTTCCCATCAACATACTTACATTTTTTTTTCCTTTTTGTCTTTTTTACTGACCGGTAACGGGATCACAACCCTCGGTGTTGCACCCGCACCGTACTCAGCCAGTGAGCGGGAACCGGTCTCCACATGGGATCCGAACCCTGGGCGGGAGCGCCACACTCCTAAGCGGCGCAATCTCCAATGTGCCACCGGGCCGGCCCCCAACATACATACATTTTGATTCCCATGTCTTCCTCCATGCACAACTCCATATACCTGTTCCTCTCAAAACATGTGTCTGTATTCAATATGTTTTTATTTTCCTCCTATTACCTCTTGAACTACTTCTAACCAGCATTGTGTCTATTCCTGCCTTGGAATTGTTATTGCAAATGTTACCAAAGGCCTCGATATTTTTACCTTCTCAGTCATCTTCCTACTCACCTCTCAATAACATTTGGCACAGGTGAGCATATTCTCCACCGTGGATCACTTTCTCCTCTTGCCTTCTGAGACTTTTCACTTTCTTTGTTTTCCACATACTGTCTTGATCACGCCTTCATAGTCTCCCTTATTGAAGCCTCTTCCTTATCCCAAACTATAAAAATTAAATAGTTCTAGAGCTCACTCCTTAATCTTTATTCATATTGTGTATGCACTGCTACCCTTAATGATCCTATCTAAGTACCACTCCCATATTTATGACTCAAGTTTACCCACACATTTCCCCTGTATTTCACACTTTCATATATAACTACCTTTATTTTTAGTAGGCATATCAAATATAACATGAGGTCTTTATCCTTCTCCCAAACATGCTCCGTTTGCTATCATGCCTATAAATGGCATAACTTCAAATTAAAGACCTTGAAATAATTCTTGATTCTTCATTAGTAAATTCTGTTGACACTACCTATATGTGTGTGTAAATAATATCCAGAATTTGATCTCTTATCACCTCCAGCACTGTTGCCATTCTAGTTTAAACCACCATGTTTCACCCAGCTGCTACAACAGCCTATTAACTGCTTTTCCTGCCACCACTTGAACTCTCAGTGCACTCTGCTGCAGCAGCCAGAGTAATCTAAAGCATTATCAAGTCACATCAGTCCATGTAGTCAAATACCTCTAGTAGCATCTTATAACACAGAAAGTTAAAATCTAAAGTTTTTGCCACAGCCTACAAAGGCTTCATAGTCTAGCCTCTGGACACCTCTACACCTTCGTGGTTTTACATTTCTACCACACTCATTTTTGTTCCTGATGTTTCAATCATACTGTCTTCTTTGCAGTTTCTCAAGGACCCTAACAAACTCCTGCCTTAAGATACTTGTGCCTGTTGCTTTCTCCACTTGGAACTCTCCCTCCAAGTATCTATAAAGTTCCTTCCTCACTCCACTAAGGTCTTTATTCAAATATTCGCTCCCTAAGAGTATCTTCCTTAGTTATCCTAAAAAAATTAGTAGCCCCCATATCGCTCTATCCCCTTACACTATTTTATTTTACAGATTGAATCTATACCCAACATTACATACGTATGCCATTAGTTTTGTCTACTCATCTCAATTAAATATAAGCTACATGAAAACAACAACTTTGTCTTTTTTAGAAGAACATACCCCCAGAAACTAAAAAACACTCAGATATCTTGCAATTGCTTAATAAATATTAATGAATGAGTGAATGAATGAATGAATGAATGAATGAATTAAGGGAAGAGAAACAGGCAGTAGTGATTCCAAATATTTAGGTATGCTCTGAGATTCAGCCTGGGAGTAAGGAAACTGGGAACTTATGACAGGAAAGGAGAAACAACTGGGAAACTGAAGAAAGCATTATGGATTCTAGAAATGCAGATAAATTTATACAGTATCAAAGCAAATGTATGATTTATGATCCAGGGCAGGGATATGTACTCTCGACTCTGGTTTTAAGTAGGTCCCCGACATAGAAAGATAGAGACAGGCACTTAGGGAGTGCTCTGTCAGGAGGAGGTTTTAAAGTACCTGTGATTGCAGCAGAGATTTGGGACATCTCTTAAGTACTCACAGGCCTCTGTGAAACCAACTATTCTAAGTGTTAGGATTAAATTGACTTGAAGGTTTGTCTAATATTAAGAGACGGTACTTTCAAATTGATTCTATCAATAAGGATGATAGAACAACTTGAGCATAAGGAAAAGTCATTGTCTGGTGGCTATCCTGAATCATCTTTGAGTTTAAATTTGCTATTTCTTGATAGAGCATTTGCCATGATATTAAGCCATGTAGGCATTATCCCTCGGTGCTTACTAAAATACCCCAATTCTAATACTACACCTGGAAAGAGAAAGTAAATAAACAATAAGAAATTAATGCAGCGACACTGATTCCATGGATACAATTGTTGCAGGAACCACAACATATTGCATTGGCAGATGGATGCATTAGCAATGCCAGCCTTAACGTGCAACGAAAAGAGTATAGATTTAGAGAACAGTAGAGTTGTTCCATTTCCAGTCCTTACTATCTTTGTGACTTAGAGCATATTGTTTACTTCTGGCAGCTCTTTCTGNTATCAATAAGGATGATAGAACAACTTGAGCATAAGGAAAAGTCATTGTCTGGTGGCTATCCTGAATCATCTTTGAGTTTAAATTTGCTATTTCTTGATAGAGCATTTGCCATGATATTAAGCCATGTAGGCATTATCCCTCGGTGCTTACTAAAATACCCCAATTCTAATACTACACCTGGAAAGAGAAAGTAAATAAACAATAAGAAATTAATGCAGCGACACTGATTCCATGGATACAATTGTTGCAGGAACCACAACATATTGCATTGGCAGATGGATGCATTAGCAATGCCAGCCTTAACGTGCAACGAAAAGAGTATAGATTTAGAGAACAGTAGAGTTGTTCCATTTCCAGTCCTTACTATCTTTGTGACTTAGAGCGTATTGTTTACTTCTGGCAGCTCTTTCTGTATCAGTGAATGCAGATAATAATGATTACCAATAAGTTTGTTGTGAAGGTTAAGGTACTATCTACAAAGACTGAGGTATTCTCCTGTCATAATAGGTGTTCAAAAATTCTACTTACCTTTTCTGCTCCCACTTAAATCTAATAATTTTGGTTAGGCTGTTACATTATATTATCAACTGAAAAATACTCAGTTAAAACTTTACAATTTTTAAGTTCTAGGATATCATCCTTAACCATCATAGCTTCTTGACAGTCCTGTAATAACCTAGAAAGGACAAAAGCATAGCAATAACTTAAGGACTTTACTACCCTCACAAAATCAAGAGACTATATGAAAGAGTAAAGTGATGCTTTAAGCTGGTCTGAAGAGAATAATATGACTGAGTATATGTAGATCACAGAAACCCATTTTTCCAAGTTCATAGTGAAAGAGGAAACTACTGAGATACACTTTTTCCAGTTAAGCATACATTATGACATTCTTGAAATCTCTCCATTTTTCTGCCTCAGAATTGAAGTTGACTCAATATGACTGAGTATATGTAGATCACAGAAACCCATTTTTCCAAGTTCATAGTGAAAGAGGAAACTACTGAGACACACTTTTTCCAGTTATGCATACATTATGACATTCTTGAAATCTCTCCATTTTTCTGCCTCAGAATTGAAGTTGACTCATCTCTCACTTTGAGAGTCAAAATTTTGGCTTATGTCACATACTATAGGGTCCCCTATCAGAAAAGAAAATGTCTTTTAACAAAAAGATAAATAACACACCTTTGTAAGAAGATTGTCATTGTGTGCCCATAAACTACCCATGAACCCATGTAACACACAAATTGTTCCTCTCTTCAATGACTTTTATAAAGGCATAAAGTCATCAACACCTAGCACATAACTCATCGATGGTCTGGTAAAAATGCCAGGAAGAATAATTGAAACACCCGTGATTATCCTGTGTGGAGAAACCATCTCACATCACTCAAGGATACTCAGCTGCCCAGAAATGTTGAGTTTGTGGGCAGGGAAGAAGTATTCCTTGTGAGATTTTAGAAGATCCCTTTCTACCTGAACAAACTCAAGACTCTCCATTATGTGCAGAATTGTATCCCATCTCCTAACCCCCAATTCATATGTTGAAGTCTTAACCCCTGGCACATCAGAATGTGACTGCCTTTGGAGATAAACTAGTACATCTTCCAAGGTGAGTCAATGTATAATGCACTGTGGTAACAATAACTCTAAAATATTGAGCAGCGAATGATGGGGGTTGGGGAGAGAATTCTGAAGTATTCTGGCTTGCCTGAATAGATTCCTGCTTTCTTTTCTTATATCCTTATAATCTTAATGCACATTGTTTGACTCATAACTACAAATTTTATATAGTTGTTTTTATGGATTTTAAACTCGCATGGTATATTTTATCAACTTATACAGTCTGTACTCATTTACAACTAATTTTCCCATTGACTACAACATGAAGAAAATGAAATCTAGTGTAATCCTTTGCAGAGAAACTCTAACCACTATTTTGATGAGCAGTAACAGAACCGTACAAGTAAGACAGGCAGTTTTTGTCTTTGCCTTCAACCTATTAAAAATTTGCCTGTTTCTATTCCCCTCTGATGCTTGCCAGCTATGACCACTCAATCGATCAGCCAAGGCAAAAGTGGTAAAAGCAGCCTTCCAAGGGGCCCGTGATATCAACTGCAGGGGCTTTGTCAGACAGTCAGTATTCTACTTCAGAAAGAATCAAGGTCCAAAGTATGATTGATTTTATTTCACATCATTTTATTTATTTATTTTTTCAGATGACATGATCACCTAGC
Source organism: Galeopterus variegatus (assembly GCF_000696425.1). Lineage (NCBI taxonomy): Eukaryota > Metazoa > Chordata > Mammalia > Dermoptera > Cynocephalidae > Galeopterus > Galeopterus variegatus. Next base: position 75,750 of record NW_007733295.1, on the reverse strand, counting down.
AAAGGCTGGAACCATTCTTGTAGCTTTCTATGTTCCCAGATGAATTATTAATCTTTCCGTCAAGTCTAATTCCTGACCCTCAGTTTAATTCTATTTCAGCGGCTGATGCCTCTATTAGCCTCACTGCACTTGAATTCTGTTGCTCCCTTGGCTATAGCCTGCCGAGAAACTGTTTTTTGAGTACTTAGCAGAAAAGCTCTATGCTTTATTGATTCAGATTTTAATTTCAAATGCTACTCTTACTGATCAGGTACTTGAAAACAAATGTTCTGAGAGGTTTCCCTCATGCCCTAAAAGGTGATTGCTAAATTCATATATATCCAAGGACATGAATTATAAGAAAATCTTTTTTTCATTCTTTATTCCATTTCATTCGTTATGCCATTAATAGACTCCTGGAGGAATTAATGGTTTTTCGGTGAAAAAATAATAATTTTAAGAAAGCTGATAGCAGAGAAACATGGGTTGGTACAACACAATGAGAGACTAGTGCTAGATTTCACTATGACTGAATATTATTATCTATTATAACAGAAGAAACATAAGTAAATTAAAATATACATACAGTGTTTAAGTGAGAATATGGGGTAACCCAAAAATTAATGAAATATGATTCTATAGTGAAAGATCCATATAGTTGAATGAGATGAATTTATACTTTGGGGACTGCCTCCCTTAAGCACACATATAATTGATGACAGTGCAATTTATTGAACCAATCAACTAAACTGCCCTAACTCTTATTACTGTTTTATCACCAGTGGTAATAGAATTCCAAGTGTATAGAGCAGTGACACTTCAGGAAAAAATGTTTCACAGCATTGCTAATATATGAATCAATACAATGTATTTCTTATGTCCCTTGATGATTATAGTAAAACTACTACTATCTCTTCTAATACAACCTCTTACTAAATAGCACTTCTGTAAATACCCTAAAAGTTATTTATCCCATTTTTTCTCTTTCAGTGAGAGAACTACACACTACTTCATTCCATTTTTGGATTATTTTAATAATTTGGGAATGTATTATTACACTGACTTTTTTATAATTCCTACTGCTACCCGTTAGTACCATATACCCATGATATGTGGACAACACACAGTAAATACATTTTCTGCCTTTACTACTTGATAGCTCTTAAAATTACGTCAAATCCCATGCTCAGCTTTCCCTCCCCATTTTCTTCATTATTCCTCACATAAAAAGATTTCTCTTCCCTTTTGTATCTGATGGCATTCATCTGGACATGCTATGATGTGTTTGTATGTTTAAAAGTTGTTTTCACATGAAGATATCAATACACTGATACTTTTCAATACCAAGAATTTCTTTTGTGGGTACTTTTTGTGCATCATCTTTCAATGATTATTAATTAAGTCATTTAAGAACTATTTATTGAGTCATCTCTTTCATCATGATAGACACTGGAATTAGAATGATATTTAAGGCACAGTCTCTTTCCTCCAGAGCCAATCAGTCTGGAGGACAATACAGAGTAAAGAGGCAATTGTAATACAGTGTATGGGGAGACAAATGTAAGATATTGTAAGAATACATGGAAATCTTATATATCTTCAAAGGATCCAGACAGACTTCCCAGAGGAGGCAATATTACAGACAAAGCATACT
>NW_007733295.1:70246-73421 GCF_000696425.1 Galeopterus variegatus | reverse complement strand
CTCTGTGTGTCTCTGTGTCATTTTCTCTTCTAATAAGGACTGCAGTCAGTGAATATAAGGCTCACCCTAAATCCAGGATGATTTCATCTTGAAATTCTTAACACATCACATCTGCAAAGAGCCTATTTTCAAATAAAGTTGCATTCTGAGTTTTAAGGTGGACCTGAATTTGGGAGGGGTCACTATTCAGCCCATTATTACACAATAAAAAGCTATTGATGAGATTATGTAAGGTTTGTAAATTACAACTCTCAGAAATATATAAGAGCAGGTATGAGAAGAAACATAATAAAATTAGTTTGGGATCAATTGAGTTTAAAATAGTTGGAGATATGGATCCAGAGATTTTAAAGGGCAGCCAATATAGAAGTTTGGGGTTTAGTAGAAAGATCTAAATTATATGATGATTATACCCACATGCAATTTCATAATGCTTTTTCCCCCTTATTTACCTAGAATTAAGCTGCAGCCAGAGCTTATTTGCTCTTAAGAGACAACTATTAAATATTCAGAAATTTTGTGAAGGCTTGATAAAGTTGTAATAGCTTAAAATCAGCCAGTTTATACTATGGAATTTGAGAAATGTTGCCAATCAGGTGTTTTGTTTTGTTCTGATTGGTTTTGTTTTCTGGAAAGCCACTATTACCAACACATCATTGAATTTCACCCATTTGAAAAGTTGATGAACACTCTGTACACTCTTCAGAGAAATACGCACAAAGTTTTGTGCTTAATGCAATTTAAAGAACTCTAATAGTAGGGGTGCTTTAAGTTTCATCCAAGATGATTTCATCAAGGCTCATCCAGGAGAAGAAGGAAGGTATGAAGGCAGAATCCTAGTGAAAAATGACATTTATTATAAAAACTGATGGAGGGAGACCCTTGAAGAAAAGAAGAAGCTGCAGACAGAGAAACAACACAACATGGACAGCATTTCCAGAAGAAAGTAATGAACAGTATTAAATCTTGGACAGTGGTAAAGTACAATAAGGAGTGAAAGTGTCTGTTACATTTACCAACCACCTTGCAGTTACACTGATATGCTAGGGATAGAAATTATGGTGAAGGTGACAGTTTGAGAATGAATGAAGGAGCTGAAAAGGCGGGAAGTAAGTGAAGCTACTCTAAAATATTAGGTGTAAAATAAGTGAGAAAATCTGGGTACTATGGTGTGAATGTTGGTGTCCTATCAAATTCATGTGTTGATACTCTAATCCACAGTGTGATGGTATTAGGAGGTAGGGCCTTTGGGAGGTGATTGGTCACAAGGCAGATCCCTCTATAATGGAATTGGTGCTCTTATAAAAGAGGCCGCTGAGAGACCCTCACTGCTTCTGCCACATGAAGATGCAGTGAGAAGTTGGCATTCTACAACCTGAAAGAGGGCCTCACCAGAAATCAAGGATTCTGGCAACCTGGTCTCATATTTCCAGCCTTCAGGACTACGAGAAATAAATTTACATTATTTATAAGCTATTCAGTTGATGGTATTTTGTTATAGCAGCCTGAATAGACTAAGACACTGGGGGTAACGACAGGAGGCACAAAGTGTAAGAAATCCTCTATTTTTCAAGACTGTAGAAATGTGAGCTCCTATGAATGCTAATTAGACAGTGGCAATACAGAACGAAAAGATGAAGATGAAAGAGAGAGTATAAATGGAACTAGTTTTCTGATGAGGTAAGAGAAGTTGGAGTACAGAGTACTACTAAGGGGTCCTCTCTGTCCTTCTCTCTTATTGAACATGGGCTTTTTTCCCCCCTAAGACTTTGTGTTAATTTCCTATTGCTGCTGTAACATATTACCATAAACATTGTGGCTTAAAACAATACAAATTTATTATCTTAAAGTTCTGGAGATCAAAATGATTAATTTTGTCTCCCAGGTGATTGATTTTATGTGTCGACTTGATGTGACCACCGGGTGCCCAGACACGTGATTAAACGTTATTCTGGATGTGTTTGTGGGGGTGCTTCTGGGTGAAGTTAACACTGGAATCTGCAGACTGAGTGAAGCAGATTGCCCTCCCTAACATGGGTGGAACTCATCCAGTGAGCTGAAGACCAGAATAGAAGAGAAAGGCTAACCCTTCTGAGAGTAAAAGGGAACTCTCACTACCTGACTGCTTTGATCTGGGACATAGGTTATATCCTGCCTTCAGACTCAAACTGAAACATTGGTTCTTTCTGGGTCTTGAGCCTGCTGGCTTTTAGTCTCAAATTCAAACCATTGTCCTTCATACTCAGACTGCAACTACTCTATTGACTATCCTGGGTCTTCATCTTGCCAACTACAGATTTTGGAACTTCTCAGCTGCTGTATTCTCTTATAATAAATCCATTGATATATACATATACACACAGACATGTATTCACACATGTATACATCCCATTGTGTACAACAACCATATACATTAAAAACCCATAGAGAGAGAGAGTGTGTGTGTGTGTGTGTGTGTGTGTACATATACACATTCTATTGGTGGTGTTTCTCTGCAGTGGTCTGACAAATAGAAAAGTCCAAAATGGTTCTCATTGGGCCAAAGTAAAGGTGTTGACAGGGCTGCAGCCTTTCCAGATGCTCTACGGGAAAATCTGTTTCCTTGCTTTTTCTAGCTTCTAAAGACCACCCTGTATTCCTCGACTCATGGTCTGATTCCACTATCTTTAAAGTCAACAAGGTCAGGCTTAGCTGCTCTCGTGCTATTTCTCTGGCTCTCTCCCATTGACTTATAAGGATCCATGTGGTTATATAGGACTCACCTACATAAACTTGAATAATCTTTCTTAGTTATATCTACAATCCCAATTCCTCTATGCCAGGCAATCTAACATATCCACAGGTTCTGAAGATTTGGACATGGACATCCTTTGGGGGAGCTATTCTGGTCACCACAAACTTGCCCCTACCCCACTTCGTGCTTACATTTCACTTTAGCAATTTTTTACTTTTCTACAATTGGAGAGTGTGGAAGAGTAACTGAGTCTTTGTGAATGATACTGTGCAGAGTGCTTTCTATGTGTCATTCCACTTAATATTAACTACTCTATGAGGGATTTTTTTTATTTTTTAGCTGATGGAACTATAACTGACACAGATTAGTTAAATAACTCAATTCAAATCACACAGGTAGTAAGTGTTGGTTTGGGGATGAAAACTCAGAATTTTGTGATCA
>NW_007733295.1:63504-69876 GCF_000696425.1 Galeopterus variegatus | reverse complement strand
TTTTTTTTATTTTTTAGCTGATGGAACTATAACTGACACAGATTAGTTAAATAACTCGATTCAAATCACACAGGTAGTAAGTGTTGGTTTGGGGATGAAAACTCAGAATTTTGTGATCACTTACCGATACCTAGAGAATGATCAACTTAGTTAATGTGGTCAAACTATAGATGGTTATACAGAAAAAAAAAATACTTACACACACATATAACAGAGATATAAAAATAATATATACAGAAAATGGAAAATCATTTACAAAGCAATTATTTTATAACAAACTTTATTGGCTGCAATACCATCTTGTTATCCATCTCTTTGAATGTATAAAGAACTGTCCAATGAGTAGATATATTCCATTTACTTAAAGCCCAAACCATTGGGTTTTAAATTATTTCCAGTTTTTAAATGGGCCATTACTTCAGGAAATAAAAATAATTTTAAAATAAGCACAACTTTTGCTCATTCCTCATTCTATTTCTCCCCTTATCACCTTTCATTTATTTTAGAATTTCTCTCTTCCAATCTAAATCCTATAGACATGTAAAAAGTTTCAAGTTCTCATCCTTCTATGAAACTTTCACCCTCTGGAATCGAGGTTTTCTGTTTTCTCTAAACTCAAAGCATTTATTGCCTTTCCAATTTTGAAAACTACCTTCCTAGTGTTATGCTTTGATCTTTATATGTAGCTCAGATTTAACATTAATGATTACTTCTCAGGCAACTGAAGAAAAAATAAACAAATGGGATTACAGCAAACTAAAAAGTTTCTGCACAGCAAAAGAAACAATCAACAGAGTGAACAGACAACCAACAAAGTGGGAGAAAATATTTGCAAAATATACATCTGACAAATGCTTAATATCCATAATATACAAGGAACTCAAACAACTTTAAAGCAAAAAATACTAATAACCAAATAAAAAATGGGCAAAGGAGATGAACAGGCATTTCTCAAAGAAAGATATACAGATGGCCAGTAGACACATGAAAAAATGCTCAATATCACACAACATTTGGGAAATGCAAATCAAAACCACACTGAGATACCATCTCACCCCAGCTAGGATGGCTAATATCCAAAAGACAGAATGATAAATGCTGACAAGGTTGCAGAGGAAAAAGAACCCTCATGCACTGTTGATAGGACTGTAAAATAGTGTAGCCTTTGTGAAAAATGGTATGGAGGTTTCTCAAACAATTACAGATAGATCTACCATATGACCCAGCTATTCCATTGCTGGGAATATATCCAGAGGAATGGAAATCATCGTGCTGAAGAGATACCTGTACTCCAATGTTTATTGCAGCACTACTTCCAATAGCCAAGAGTTGGAACCAGCCCAAATATCCAACATCAGATGAGTGGATAAGGAAATGTGGTATATCTACACAATGGAATACTACTCTACTATAAAAAAGAATGAAATACTGCCATTCTCAACAACATGGAAAGACTTAGAGAAAATTATATTACGTGAAACAAGTCAGGCTCAGGAAGAAAAATATCACATGTTCTCACTTATTTGTGGGAGCTAAAAATAAATAAATAAAGTAACATACAAACAAAGGGTGGGGGGAAGAAGACACAACAATCACAACAATTCCTTGAACTTGTTAAGACATGTGAACAGATATGATGTTGGGGTGGGGAGAGCAGAGAGAGGGGGGAAAGAGGAACAGCTAAAGGGATCTGAAAATCAACTACAATGTATATTGAGAAGTTAAAATAAAAACAAACAAACAAACAAAATACCAAAACCAAAACAAAGCAAAACAAAAAAACATCTGAGGACAGGGCTTGCATTATGTCTGAATTTCCATTCTCCCATTCCACCTGCTGCAATGCATACCTACATATAATAACATAGAGGGCCTAGTTGGTTAAGTGGTATCAGCCTCTCAACTGATTACTAAAAATTAGCTGTCATTCAAGAAATTTATTTTGTTAAACATGTATATTTTTAGACATATGGAAAGAACTCTGCCATCTATTTGTATACAATAAAATACTTTTAGTTAAAATAGTACAGATATCACATCTGAGTTTCTAGGCGATTCCCTGATCATTCCCTTTTGAATAAAGAGCATACAAGGCAGGAACTTGCCTTCTTCCCTATATACTCTTTACATCCTACAAAAGTGCCTATCTCATCATAAGTCCTCAATGAGTACTTGTTGACTAAATGCATGATCGTTTGGAAAATATTGGAAATATTAAGAACATTAAAAATATGACAATATATTCACTTACTTGACTAGGTTAGGAATCAAATGTGTCTTTCCAAATTTAATAACACATCCATTTAACAGGTTTTGCATTGCAATGCATGGTTTATGTAAAAAATAAAATAAAAAATGCACTTTCACCAGTTCACTGTGGTACAATTTTATGCAATTATAATGACCCAATATCTACTGGTTAAATTGAGTCCATTTTCACAGCGGTGCATTAGCACCCACCCTCCAAAATGTACCTCAGGAAATTCTAGGAGATCAAAAAAGAAAAATAGTGCAATCCCAAATCCAGCCTAGAAGTTGTTTTATTGCCAACACCTGCTGTCCTTGTGCGGAACACTGGTTCTCCAACTCTGAATTGTGATTACCTTTGCAATTTTTCCACTCAGCCATTCCAGGCTGCNGAGTGAACAGACAACCAACAAAGTGGGAGAAAATATTTGCAAAATATACATCTGACAAATGATTAATATCCATAATATACAAGGAACTCAAACAACTTTAAAGCAAGAAAAAACTAATAACCAAATAAAAAATGGGCAAAGGAGATGAACAGGCATTTCTCAAAGAAAGATATACAGATGACCAGTAGACACATGAAAAAATGCTCAATATCACACAACATTTGGGAAATGCAAATCAAAACCACACTGAGATACCATCTCACCCCAGCTAGGATGGCTAATATCCAAAAGACAGAATGATAAATGCTGATGAGGTTGCAGAGGAAAAAGAACCCTCATGCACTGTTGATAGGACTGTAAAATAGTGTAGCCTTTATGAAAAATGGTATGGAGGTTTCTCAAACAATTACAGATAGATCTACCATATGACCCAGCTATTCCATTTCTGGGAATATATCCAGAGGAATGGAAATCATCGTGCTGAAGAGATACCTGTACTCCAATGTTTATTGCAGCACTATTTCCAATAGCCAAGAGTTGGAACCAGCCCAAATATCCAACATCAGATGAGTGGATAAGGAAATGTAGTCTATCTACACAATGGAATACTACTCTACTATGAAAAAGAATGAAATACTACCATTCTCAATAACATGGAAAGACTTAGAGAAAATTATATTACATGAAACAAGTCAGGCTCAGGAGGAAAAATATCACATGTTCTCACTTATTTGTGGGAGCTAAAAATAAATAAATAAAGTAACATACAAACAAAGGGTGGGGGGAAGAAGACACACAACAATCACAACAATTCCTTGAATTTGTTAAGACATGTGAACAGATATGATGTTGGGGTGGGGAGAGCAGAGAGAGGGGGGAAAGAGGAACAGCTAAAGGGATCTGAAAATCAACTACAATGTATATTGAGAAGTTAAAATAAAAACAAACAAACAAAGAAACAAAATACCAAAAACAAAACAAAACAAAACAAAAAAACATCTGAGGACAGGGCTTGCATTATGTCTGAATTTCCATTCTCCCATTCCAGCAAACTAAAAAGTTTCTGCACAGCAAAAGAAACAATCAACAGAGTGAACAGACAACCAACAAAGTGGGAGAAAATATTTGCAAAATATACATCTGACAAATGCTTAATATCCATAATATACAAGGAACTCAAACAACTTTAAAGCAAAAAATACTAATAACCAAATAAAAAATGGGCAAAGGAGATGAACAGGCATTTCTCAAAGAAAGATATACAGATGGCCAGTAGACACATGAAAAAATGCTCAATATCACACAACATTTGGGAAATGCAAATCATAACCACACTGAGATACCATCTCACCCCAGCTAGGATGGCTAATATCCAAAAGACAGAATGATAAATGCTGACAAGGTTGCAGAGGAAAAAGAACCCTCATGCACTGTTGATAGGACTGTAAAATAGTGTAGCCTTTGTGAAAAATGGTATGGAGGTTTCTCAAACAATTACAGATAGATCTACCATATGACCCAGCTATTCCATTGCTGGGAATATATCCAGAGGAATGGAAATCATCGTGCTGAAGAGATACCTGTACTCCAATGTTTATTGCAGCACTACTTCCAATAGCCAAGAGTTGGAACCAGCCCAAATATCCAACATCAGATGAGTGGATAAGGAAATGTGGTATATCTACACAATGGAATACTACTCTACTATAAAAAAGAATGAAATACTGCCATTCTCAATAACATGGAAAGACTTTCAACAACATGGAAAGACTTAGAGAAAATTATATTACGTGAAACAAGTCAGGCTCAGGAAGAAAAATATCACATGTTCTCACTTATTTGTGGGAGCTAAAAATAAATAAATAAAGTAACATACAAACAAAGGGTGGGGGGAAGAAGACACAACAATCACAACAATTCCTTGAACTTGTTAAGACATGTGAACAGATATGATGTTGGGGTGGGGAGAGCAGAGAGAGGGGGGAAAGAGGAACAGCTAAAGGGATCTGAAAATCAACTACAATGTATATTGAGAAGTTAAAATAAAAACAAACAAACAAACAAAATACCAAAACCAAAACAAAGCAAAACAAAAAAACATCTGAGGACAGGGCTTGCATTATGTCTGAATTTCCATTCTCCCATTCCACCTGCTGCAATGCATACCTACATATAATAACATAGAGGGCCTAGTTGGTTAAGTGGTATCAGCCTCTCAACTGATTACTAAAAATTAGCTGTCATTCAAGAAATTTATTTTGTTAAACATGTATATTTTTAGACATATGGAAAGAACTCTGCCATCTATTTGTATACAATAAAATACTTTTAGTTAAAATAGTACAGATATCACATCTGAGTTTCTAGGCGATTCCCTGATCATTCCTTTTTGAATAAAGAACATACAAGGCAGGAACTTGCCTTCTTCCCCATATACTCTTTAGATCCTACAAAAGTGCCTATCTCATCATAAGTCCTCAATGAGTACTTGTTGACTAAATGCATGATCGTTTGGAAAATATTGGAAATATTAAGAACATTAAAAATATGACAGAATATATTCACTTACTTGACTAGGTTAGGAAACAAATGTGTCTTTCCAAATTTAATAACACATCCATTTAACAGGTTGTGCATTGCAATGCATGGTTTACGTAAAAAATAAAATAAAAATACACTTTCACCAATTCACTGTGGTACAATTTTATGCAATTATAATGACCCAATATCTACTGGTTAAATTGAGTCCATTTTCACAGTGATGCATTAGCACCCACCCTCCAAAATGTACCCCAGGAAATTCTAGGAAATCAAAAAAGAAAAATAGTGCAATCCCAAGTCCAGCCTAGAAGTTGTTTTATTGCCAACACCTGCTGTCCTTGTGCGGAACACTGTTCTCCAACTCTGAATTGTGATTACCTTTGCAATTTTTCCACTCAGCCATTCCAGGCTGCTCTTTTGAATAAAGAGCATACAAGGCAGGAACTTGCCTTCTTCCCTATATACTCTTTACATCCTACAAAAGTGCCTATCTCATCATAAGTCCTCAATGAGTACTTGTTGACTAAATGCATGATCGTTTGGAAAATATTGGAAATATTAAGAACATTAAAAATATGACAATATATTCACTTACTTGACTAGGTTAGGAATCAAATGTGTCTTTCCAAATTTAATAACACATCCATTTAACAGGTTTTGCATTGCAATGCATGGTTTATGTAAAAAATAAAATAAAAAATGCACTTTCACCAGTTCACTGTGGTACAATTTTATGCAATTATAATGACCCAATATCTACTGGTTAAATTGAGTCCATTTTCACAGCGGTGCATTAGCACCCACCCTCCAAAATGTACCTCAGGAAATTCTAGGAGATCAAAAAAGAAAAATAGTGCAATCCCAAATCCAGCCTAGAAGTTGTTTTATTGCCAACACCTGCTGTCCTTGTGCGGAACACTGGTTCTCCAACTCTGAATTGTGATTACCTTTGCAATTTTTCCACTCAGCCATTCCAGGCTGCTTTCTTTCCTCCTGCCTTCTTTCCTCTTCTGTCTCCCCTCTTCCTTTCCTCCTCTTTTTGAGTCCCTGTTTCTCTCTAGCCCTTGAGCATACTCTCTCTCTCTCTTCTCCCATCTCTCCTTCATATTTGCTTTTATGTAGGAAGTGAATGTCAGCACAACTTTTACTAAATTCCTCCTGAAGATGTCTTTAAAACCAGTATTCTGCCAAA
>NW_007733295.1:56741-62504 GCF_000696425.1 Galeopterus variegatus | reverse complement strand
GTCAGCACAACTTTTACTAAATTCCTCCTGAAGATGTCTTTAAAACCAGTATTCTGCCAAAAACTAGACGTAATAATTCAGCATGTTTTGTCTGGTATATGATGATACTCCAAAGTTCATGGAAAGATTTGCATCATCTTTTAATTCTATTTTTCCATGAAGATTTTGAAGTACCCTTGTATTTGTGTCTTAATCTATTTTCTGCTTCTGTAACAGAATACCACAGGCTGAGTAATTTATAAAGAAAGAAAATATTTCTTACAGTTTTGCAGGATTGGAAGTCCAAGGTCAAGGGGCCACATCTGGTGAGGGCTTTCTTGCTGCATCATAACATGATGGGAGATATCACATGGTGAGAGGCCAAGAGTGTGCCAGCTCAGGTTTCTCCCCCTTCTTTTATAAAGCCGCAAGTGCCATCATGGGGGGGGGGCATCATAATTACCTTATCTAATCCTAACTACGTCTCAAAGGACCCGCATCCAAATGTCATAAACATATAAACTTGGGGATACATTTCCAACACATAAAATTTGGGGGAACCATCCAAGCTATAGCAATTTGCTAATTTAAATTAACTACTTTATTAATACCTGGAAAAATAATTATCCCATTTCTTTTTCACCTTTGAGTGAATAATGAGCCATTTTGGTGCCCTAAACAAAGAAAATCCACTCCAATATGATTTGCTTGCTCTGCTCTTAGAAGACTTAACAGCAGAAAGCAAAACAAAACAAAACAAAACAAAATCTCTTTTAAATGTCGAAAAGAAATCATTTTTACTCAGAAACTTTTAATTTATTTTTTTGAGAAAATAGCCAGGGACAGCAGTATTCGAAACAGTAGTAGACAAAGACCTCACCTCAGGAGCTAACCACCTCATTAGAACTGGCAAAGATATAAAAGATGAGATTGGAAACTAGGATATCCTAAGATTAAGAATCAAGAGATCTTCATCAAAGTGGTAGAAATTATTTTGGGTTCACTTTTTCAAAAAATTGGTTTAAATAAGTTATTATTTGTTATAACAGGACAAGTTTTTTTTTTTTTTTTTTTTTTTTTTTTTTTAATGGCAGTCAGGTTAGATCCTTTCTCCAAATGAATTGTAAAAGACTAACAGAGTCATTACTCACTGAATTCCTTTAGTCTTTGTTAAGGAAAACAAAAGAAGTGTTTGTTTTCAAAGAAAGCTGCTGTTAAGTTTATCAATTTTAACAGTGCCTGATAGTATGAAGTGATGGAAAAATGAATCATCCATTCAAAACAATGCCAGGATTAGGGTCAGGAGAGTGAGGCACTCACTTTGGGCATAAAATCTGAGAGAGCCAAAAAAAAAGTAGTTCAGATACGTAATATTTTAGTGAAATATTTTTAAAAATCATAATTAGAAAATAATTAATGATGAAGAATATATAATAATTAATGCCAAGAGCTGAGAGTGCCAAGCCATGTTGAATCCTGATGAAAAAAGAAAAATATCCACCCTATATGTTTTCATATACTTTTTAATGCTTAATTTTTCCAGAGCATTAAAATAGTTGAAAAATACTGAAAAATTGAATATTAGGTGGATTAAAACTCACAACATTATTTTAACATTAAATATTGTATTTATCCTAAAAAAGTAATTTTTAGAGATGTTTATATATTTTTAATGATCAATGTTTTTTCCAAGAGAAAATTTGGAAAATATTATTGATTAGCATGCTTCCATTAAAACCAGGAAACTAAAATTATATGTACATAAGGACATCTTTTCCTTTGCCTCAAGATCCAATATGGCTTGGTATAAGACTGCCTTTATTTAAAATGTTTACATTTTGATATTTTAAAATATTGCAGTAAAATGTTATTTATCTGAACTACTCAGTTGCCTCAACCTAATCTTGACCCTGAATGGAGAGAATTGTAATTATACTGAAAAAACATGCCAGTAACCACTAATAAGAGGCCATAAATAGGTGAAATAGACACAGAATAGACAAAACCTGGAAGACTGATCCTCTGTTAAAATTGTGACAATGGACAGCTTATTACACCAAACTTTAGAGAAGCAATTCACTATCTTTCATATCTAATACCTTTCCCTGGATATTCCATTAGAATTTGCCAAGATGCTTCATGGCCAAACCAGACACGTCTTCTGAGTGCCCAATTTTCATTCTTGGCTTTGAGTCTGAACACCTGGTTGTGGGTGATTCCAGTATCCTGTGACTATTTTCCTGGCGAGGTTGATAATCCACAATGACACTGGACCAGAATGGTGTGAACAGAGCACAAAATTTGAACTCTAAGATTTTTGGTCTGAATCCAGGGTTCTGTGATAATTTTTAGTAATTAATAAAGTTTATTTTTTGCAACAATTTTGTATTTTTAGGAGAATTGAGCCATAGAAATAGAAAGTTCCAATGTAACCCCCCGCCCCCCCTGTACAAAGTTTCCCTTATTCTTAACATCTTAAAAGGGAGGTCATGAAGGTGTCAGAATAGACAATCCCAGCACTGCTCCCCCACCACAACCAATCAATTTACAACTATTAAAACACAAAACTGTCATTCTGTAATTGCTGGAATTTGTGTGGGGAAAAGGAGAGACCAACTGAGTTTGTGAAGACATGGAAAAAGCCACAGCAAGTAGGAAGAGGCATTGCATTGATCAGATCCAGCCCCAGAGCAGTCCAACAAATGCAGCAGCTACCTAGAGATGACAAAGGTGCGACAGCATCCTTTGTGTGAAGCTACTTGGTTTTTTCAGGGAAGAAGAGTGCAGTGACTGTTGGCAAAAGAAAAGAAAAAATCACTTCACAGATTATACCATCTCATTTCCCAGGCCAGCAAAGCTGACCACAAGCTTCCCCTGTGCCTACATAGAAGAGAGGGCCCTCAGCCAATTGAAGAAAGAAATCACATAAAGGTTGGTGAGTCTTCACAGGGATCTTGTGCAATGCCTGCCCCACAGAAAATGTTTGCAGTGCCAGGGGAAGTTGGTCAACCAGGGATGCATCAGTTCACATAAAGGTTGGTGAGTCTTCACAGGGATCTTGTGCAGTGCCTGCCCCACAGAAAATGTTTGCAGTGCCAGGGGAAGTTGGTCAACCAGGGATGCATCAGGGAGCAGTGAAGGCAGCTGATCTGCCTTCTGATTGGCATGAGCACCACACAGTGGAGACCAGGCAGTACTATAGAACTGTAGGGGGCACAGTTTGCAGGCAACACTAAGTCCTGGGCCTGAATTTTTACACAGCCCTATTGTGTTTGTGCTGACCCTACGTGACCAGAAGTGACTAAAAGGCCAGCATTAAGATCCAGTCAGCACAAAAAGTTTTTCTCAGTCTGAGAAATAACAGTAAAACAGCAATTTGACTAAGACACAGAGATCAAGTACCAGTCCCTGGAGTAAGTTTTCCCTAATTTGGGAATTACCCATAGGACAGCAAATTAGTTCCAGTGCAATTTTTATTGCTGTTGGTTCCTATTAATCTACCACATAGTGGAAAAAATATACAGACCACAAAAAAGTTCTGACATTAATCAAAAAAAGCCTAACATCACCAAAGAACACTTATCAAACCTGGAAGCCATCTCCAATGTAAAGGAACAAAGATTAACAAAAAAAAAAAGAGAGAGAGAGAAATATGACACCACCAAAGGAAAACAACCAAAGCACTGGAAATGGACCCAGAAGAACTTCATACAAATGAAAATCAAAAAGCAGCAGGAGTAGCTATACTTATATCAGAGAAATAGGCTTAGAGCAAGAAAAGTAAAAAAAAAAAGATAAGAAATGTCCTTACATGATGATAAAGAGATCGATTCAACAAGAGGATATAACAATTATAAATATATATGCACCCAACTCCAGAGTACCCAGTTATATAAAGCAAATACAGCTATACCTAATGGGAAAAATAAACTCCAATAAATAATAGTTGGGGAATTTAACACCCCACTTTCAGCAAAGTACAGATCATCCAGACAGAAAATTAACCAAGAAATAGCAGAGTTGATCTCTACTCTAGACCAATTATACCTAATGGATGTTTATAAAACATTTCATTTAACAGATACAGAATACACATTTTTTTCAGCAGCACATGGAGCATTCTCTATTATAACCATATATTAGGTCACAAAACAAGTCTCAACAAATTTAAAAAATTGAAATCATACTAACTGTCTTGTCTAACCAAAGATGAATAAAACTAGAAATCAATAGCAGAAAGGACATTGGAAACTGTACAGAAACGTGGAAGTTAAACAGCATGCTCATAAACAATGAATGAGTCAAAGAAGGAATTAAAAAGGAAATTAAAAATTTCTGGAGTCAAATGAAAATGAAAACAACATAGCAAAACCTATGGAATACAGCAAAAACAGTTGTTTAAGAGGAAAGTTTAGAGCAGTAAAGGCCTACATCAAAAAAGTAGAAAGATTTCAAATAAACAACCTGATGTTACACCTCAAGTAAGTAGAAAAACAAAAAAAAAAAACAAACCCAAAATTGTTATTTTATTTTATTTCATTTTTTGGAAGCTGGCCAGTACAGAAATCAAACCCTGGATCTTGGTGTTATTGGATCAAACCCAAAATTAGTAGAAGGAGAGAAATAACAAAGTTCAGAGCAGAAATAAATTAATTTGAGATATAAAAAAAGTATAAAATACTCATGAAATAGTTGTTTTTTATAAAAGTAAACAAAATTGATAAACATTTAGCTAGACTAATGAAGAAAAAAAAGAGGGAAGATTCAAATAAATAAAATCCAAAATGAAAAAGGAAACATTACAGTGAATACCAAAGAAATACAAAGGATCTTAAGCAACTATTATAAACAACTATATGCTAACAAATTGGAAAACCTAGAAGAAATGGATAACTTTCAGGACACATGAAACTTACCAAGGTTGAATCAAGAAAAATTACAAAACCTAAACAGCCAATAATGAGTAATGAGATTGAAGCAATAATAAAATGTGTCCTGAAAAAGAATACCCCAGGACCATATGACTTCATTGCTGAATTCTTTCAAACATTTAAAGAACTAGTACAAAGTCTTCTCAAACTCTTCCAAAAACTTGAACAGGAGGGAACACTTCCAAACTCATTCTATTAGACAGGCATTGCCCTCATATCAAAACCAGAAAAAGACACAACAAAAGCAGAAAGCTGGATTCCAATATTCCTAATGAATGTAGATGTGAAAATCCTCATAAAATACTACCAAGCTAAGTCCAACAAAACATTAAAAAGATCATTCACCATGATCAAGTGGGCTTCATTCCTGGGATTCAAGGATGGTTCAACATAGGGAAATCAATAAACAATACATCACCCGAAAAGAATGAAGAAAATAAAACATATGATCATATCAACAGATGCAGAAAAGGTGTTTGATAAAACTGGACACCTCTTCATGATAAAAACATTCAACAGACTAGGTATAGAAGGAATGTAGTACCTCATCACAATAAAGGCCATATATGACAAACCCATGGACAAAAATTAAAATGCTTGCCTCTAAGATCTGAAAGAAGTCAAGGATGCCTACTTTCCCAGTCTTATTCAACATAATACTAGAAATCCTAGCCAGTTTAATAAGGCAAGAGAGAGCTGTAAATGGCATTCATGTTGGAATGGGAGGAGTCATACTATTGCTATGACATGATCATACACATAGTAAACCCTAAAGACTCCACCAAATAATTACTAGAGCTAAGAAATTAATTCAGTAAAGTGGTGTCAGGATACAAAATTATCATACAAAAAT
>NW_007733295.1:54138-55590 GCF_000696425.1 Galeopterus variegatus | reverse complement strand
GAAAGATAAATATTTCATAATCTTACTCACATGTGGAATCATTAAAAAAAAGTGGTTCTCATAGAAGTAGGGAGTAGAATAATGATTACAAGAGGGTACAAGAAAGAGGGGGCTGGGGAAAGCGGAAGTGATGGATTAACAGGTACACAGCTATGCTATCTACCCTAAGTGAATCAATGTATAGTATATGCATGTATTGAAACAATACAATGTACTACACAGATATGTACAAATAAACATTAAATAAGAACAATATAAAAAGAAGAAATATCTTACATTAATTTGATACATCGCTACAATTAATGAGCCAATATTGGTATATTATTGGTAGCTCAAGCCTATAGATTATTCAGATTTCCTTATTTTTTTCCAAATGTCCTTTTTCTTCTTTCAGGATACCAACCAGAATACCACCTTGCAATTTTCTTACTCACGTCTTTTAAGCTCCCTGTGGCTGTGAGTTTCTTAGACCTTTTTATTTTTGATGACCTTGACAGTTTTGAGGAGTACTAGTAAGTTATTGTGTAAGATGCCCCTCTAGTGGAATTAGTCTGGTGTGTATTTCGTGATTCCCCATGGGTCTGGGGGAGAAAGATACCATTTTCATCAAATCATATCAGAAGTACATACTATTGACTTATTTTGATTTGTGAGTGCTGATGTTGATCTTGGTCACCTGGATGAAGTAGTGTTTGTCATATTTCTCCACTATAAAGTTACCTTGATATTAACCTCTTCTTAGTCTCTTCTCATACTGTGATCTTAGGAAGGAGGTCACTATATGCATAGTCCACAGTTAAGGAGTGGGAGTTATTTTCACCTTCATTTACGGTAAAGAATCTACACTATTTTTAAATCTTGTGCTTGGCAGTTTTGTCTCTTCTCCACCATTTATTAAGGTATTCAATCATTTACTTATGTCAGTATTGACTCAGAGTCATTTATTTTATATCCATGAGTTATAATCCAATACTCCTTTATTTATTTAGTTGGTGAAATTGTTCCCACTTTGGCCATTGGGAGCTCATACAGTTGGCTCCTGTCCCTTTCACATATTCCCATAATTTTCTTTTGAACACTTTCCGGCACTATAAGATACACCAGGATCATCTTGTCTTTTCCTTCCCTATTCCTATAATAACCCATTTCTCCAAGGATTCTTAAGTTATTTTATTTGAAAATGGCATTAGAAACCAGGGTCTAAATGCTAGGTATGCTCATTGCTATTTGGATATCACTTCTTTCAGGTTCTCTCAGCTGATAGAGCAAAGAGATATATTTGTGTTTATACTAAACCAGATATACACACATATTTTAAATAATTCTATTTGCAAAATCTGTGTGGATATGAGTTTTCATCTCAGTTGGATAAATACCTATGAATGTGATTACTAGATCATATGGTATGACTACATTTAGCTTTAAAAGAAACTGTCAACTGTCTTCCAAATC
>NW_007733295.1:48275-53838 GCF_000696425.1 Galeopterus variegatus | reverse complement strand
CTAGATCATATGGTATGACTACATTTAGCTTTAAAAGAAACTGTCAACTGTCTTCCAAATCATCTGTAATGTTTTGCATTTTCACAAGCAGTCAGTGAGAGTTCCTGTTACCCTGCATCCTCATCTGTATTTGATGTTGTAAGTTTTTTTGGATTTTATCCATTCTAATAGGTATGTAGTGGTAATTTTTATTATTTTAATTTGCAATTCCCTAATGAAAAATGATGTCCAGCATCTTTCATAAGTTTGTTTACCATCTTTATATCTTCATTGGTTAGGTATCTGTTTAGATCTTTTATTTATTTTTAAATTTGGTTGTATGCTTTCTTGTTGAGTTTTAAGAGTTCTTCATATATTTGGATACAAGTCCTTTATCAGATATGTGTTTTACAAACATATTCTCTCAGTCTGTGGTTTGTCTTTTTATCTTAAGGATGTCTTTTGTTGTACAGAAGTTTTTAAAATTTTGATGAGGTTCAATTTTTCAATTTTTTTTTTCATGGCTCATTCTTTTGCTGTTGTACCTTAAGAGTCATTGCTAAACCCAAAGTCACCTAGATTTTCTCCAATGTTACCTCTACAAATTTTATAGTTTGTATTTTACATTTAGGCCTATAATCCATTTTGACTTAATTTTTGTAAAAGATGTAAGGTCCATGTGTCTAGACTCGTTTTTTAACATGTGGATGTTCAATTGCTCAAGCACAGTTTTTTGGAAAGATAATCCTTTCTCTACTAAATTGCCTTTGCTCCTTGGTAAAAATCAATTAACTATATTTGTGTGAGATTTCCCTGGATTTTCTATTCTGCTCCATTGATCTATATGTTTATTCTTTTGACACCACCATGCCATCTTGACTTCTGTAGTGTTTATAGTTAGTCTTAAAGTCTGATAATGTCAGACCTCCAACTTTGTTCTTTTGCAGTGTCATGCTGGTTATTCTGTGTGTTGTTTAATAACCAAGTTCTAGGGAACATTTCCAGCTATCTTTCTGTTATTCATTCCTAGTTTCTTTCCATTGTGGTCTTGGATAAGATGTATGATTATATTCTTTTAATTTTGTCAAGGTGTGTTTTATGGCCAAGAATGTGGTCTATCTTGCTGAATATGAGCTTGTGAAGAATGTGTATCACTGTTGAATGAAGTAGTCCATAAATGTTAATTAGATTCAGTTGATTGATGGTGCTGTTGAGTTCAACCATGTCCTTATATAATTTGATGCACTGTCGTTAAGCACATGCACATTAAGGATTCTTAAACCTTTTCTTTTATTACTATGTAATATTCATCTTTATTCCTACTAATTTTCCTTGCTCTGATGTCTGTTTCATCTAAAATTAATATAGTTCCTTCAATTTAAACACTTTGATTAGTGTTACCATGGCCTATCTTTCTTTATGCCTTTATTTTTTATCTGTGTCTTTACATTTAATGTGAGTTTCTTTTAAGTAACGCATATGTGGGTCTTTTCTTTTAATGCTCTCTTATATTTCCTGTCTTCTTAATTGCTGTATTTAGACCACTGATCTTCAAAGTGCTTATTGATATAGCTGGATTAATATGTGCCTTATCTATTATTGTTTTTCATTTGTTGCCCCTGTTGTCTCTCTCTCCTTTCTTTTTGTTGTTTTCTTTTGTTTTAATTAAGAATTTTACATAATTTCATTTTTTCTTCCCTCTATACATACTTTGTCTTTTTCTTCTTTTTTTCTCCCTCTCCCTCTTTATTTTTTTAGTGGTAGTCCTTGAGATTGAAACAGACATTTACAACTAATCTCAATCCTCGTTCAAATAACACAATCTTGCTACAAGGGTAGTGCAAGTGCCTTGTAACAAAATATTCTCAATTCCTCCATACCATCTTTTATAACGCTGCCGTCATTCATTTCACTTATCCATAAGCCATAACCAATAATAGATTGCCGCTATTATTATTTTAAACAAACTGTTATCTGTTAGATCAATTAAGAGTGAGAAAAATAAAATATCTTATTTGACCTTAATTTTTCTTTCTCTAGCACTCTTCCTTCATGTACATCCGAGGTTCTGACCCATGTTATTACCCAATAATAGATTGCCGCTATTATTATTTTAAACAAACTGTTATCTGTTAGATCAATTAAGAGCGAGAAAAATAAAATATCTTATTTGACCTTAATTTTTCTTTCTCTAGCACTCTTCCTTCATGTACATCCGAGGTTCTGACCCATGTTATTACCTTTCCTTCTGAAGAGTTTCTTTTAACATTTCTTGCCAGGCAGGTGTAATAATGACAGAAACCCTTGGTTTTGTTTGAGAGAGTCTTCATTTTGCCTTCACTTCTGAAGGATAATTTTGCTGTCTGTAGAATTCTAAGTTGGTGGGTTTCCTTTTTTCTTTCAAAAATTTGAATATTTCACTCTACTTTTTTCTTACTTAGTGGTTTATAAAGAGAACTGTAATGTAAGTCTTGTACATGTTTCACTGTACGTAAAGTGTTTCTCCCACTGCTGACTGCTTTGAGTATTTTATTTTTGTTTTGGTTTTCTGTCATTTAAATAGAATATGCATAGGTGTGGATTTTTTGGTATTTATCCTGTTTCATGTTCTCTGAGCTCCCTGTATCTATGCTTTGGTGGCTATCATTAATTTTGGAAAATACTTAGCTATTATAGCTATTATACCTTCAAATATTTCTTGTGCTCATTTCTTTCTTTCTTCTTCCAGTATTCTAATTACATATATGTTACACTCTTGGATATTCTCGGATATTCTGCTCTATTTCTTTTTCATTCATTTTCCTTTTTGCAATTCAGTGGGGGCTGTTTACATTGATATATCTTCAAGTTCACTGATTCCTCAGCTGTGTCCAGGCTGCTGATGAGACCAGCAAATGCATTCTTCAGCTCTGTTATAGTGATTTGGGTTTCTAGCATTTTCTTTTGATTATTCTAAGAATTGTCATCTCTTTGCTTGCATTACCTCTTTGCTCTTGCATGTTGTCTATTTTTTCCATTAGACTCATTAATGTATTAGCGATAGTTACTTTTAGTTCACTATCCCATAACTTCACATCTTTGTTGTATCTTAGTCTAGTAATGATTCATGCTTTGTCTCCTCAGTCTATGTTTCTTTCTTGTTTTTTTAATTATGCTTCCTAATTTTTTGTTGAAAGGGGACTTAATATGTTAGGTAATAGTAACTGAGATGAATAGACGCTTTATCTGAGGTTTTATGTTAATCTGCCTAGAAGAAGTTCTCTGTGTAATGTTTGCTTTAGCTCTAGGTGCCAGGAGCTTCAGTTTCCTCCAGAGTCCTTGCTTTTGTTGTTGTTGTTCTGTTTTGTTTGTTCACCCTGTTGCCTTTAGTTTCCATAACACACCCCCTTTAATGGAATCTGCGTCTTGCAGCACTTTTAGTTACAATCCACTGTTGTTATACTGGAGTCTTGTTAATGCAGTGGTGAGGAGTTTGGGGAGAAAAGTGTTGTATAATTTTGTGATTTAATTCCAGTCCCTGAGCTGTGCCCTTCAGACGTATTTCTTAGCTTTATTATTCTCACCTAGGAATGCTAAAGGGGACTGAACTTCACTAATTACCCTTCCCTCAGGTAGATGAGGCTCTGGTAAAGTCAGTTTTCTTGGAAAACAGGCCTTTCTTTTCAAAAATCCTATGGGCTTATTTCAAAATGGTTATTTTCCCCCTCCCCCTGCCTGGAAACAAGAGGGAAATTTTTTAGGATATTTACTATGAGAACTAAGGAAAAGGGGAGGATTCACAGAAATAAAACTGACAAAACTGTAAACCCCACCACCACCCACCAAGTGATGTGGCCCCATAGTATTCCCTTTAAAACTAATCCACTTTCAGATTCCAGCAATTCATCAAAATTACTATTTATATGTTTCTACCAGTTAATGGCTCTAGGAGTTTCTCCTTCAGGTAAATTGACCTCAGGTATGATTTGTGGTATTCACCTCTTTTTCCAGATTATCAGATGGCAATAGGCAATGTCTTGTGACCTCAATTTTCCAGTGGTCTAAGAAAAGTTTTTATTTTTAGTTTGTTTAGCTTTTTTCTTGTAATGACAGGAGTGATGACTTCCGAGGTCTTCGTATATTAGAACTGAAGTTGGAAGTCCTGTTCTCAGGAGGAGCACTTTTTAAAATGTCTCACTGCTCTTTGTCATATAACAGTGACCCTATTGGTCCCAAACTTTTAGGGGCCTGGTAACTGACTGATTTTTGACTTATACTCAGGTCAGCTGCCTCTAAATCAACTCCACATTCTACTTTCTTGGTAGTTTTGAAAGTGTCCAGAGACAGATATGTTTTCAATAAAATTATTGCTAGAGTGGATTGTGGATATAGGCAATCTGTAGGGCAGTAGCAGATAATAGGTAGATAGATAGTTGAAAACTAGGTAAATAGATCAGTTACTTGGTTTCCTGATTGAATGGATTTTAGAGGTGAACCAATCTAAGCCTTTTATTATAGAGATGGGAAACTGAGGTCCATTGAGATGAAACAATCCTCTTAACCCCTACCAAGTGGTTCAGTGTGGGCTAGAATTTATATTTCTTTCCTTCCAATTTAATGCTTGTTCCACTGCCCTGTGTTGTCACCCAAGATTGTCTGTGCTTCAGGCTTTTATAAATTTTTTCTGGACTTTCTTACAGTGTACACACATACAAAAAACTTATATAAGCATATCGTTTTACATTATCATTATGAATACAACAATAGATTCTGAAACTTAGAGAATATTATATCAAAATTAGTTTCTCCTCAAGTGAAAATAAGTACAGAAAATCTCCCTTATGCTTTAGAAAGTCATAAAAACTACAGCATAAGGCAATAAATGGGAACCCACTACATAGTCCTTCGAAAAAGAGGAAGTGAAAAATTAAACCCAAAAGAGCATTACAACCCTTTGTTCAACTGCATTTACATAATGCACAAAATTTTCTCTCCTGTTAAAATATTTCTGTTATTGCAGACCTCATTCGCATTCATGAAGACTATTAATTTTATAAAATAAAAAAGTTTCCTTTTAAAAGAGGAAGTGAAAAATTAAACCCAAAAGAGCATTACAACCCTTTGTTCAACTGCATTTATATAATGCACAAAATTTTCTCTCCTGTTAAAATATTTCTGTTATTGCAGACCTCATTCGCATTCATGAAGACTATTAATTTTATAAAATAAAGTTTCCTTTTCCCTTTAGTATTCATTATAATATGCATGTATGTATTTAATATGTGTGTATATATATATATATATATCATAATATCATACACACACAGAATTCATATCATAGATTGTCCCTGGGAACTTGGATTTTGGTGTTGAGATATCTCTCCCTTTAATTATTAGTCGTTTTCTTTTTTGACACCTTAAAAATCTTAAAATGTCAGTGACCAGTTGAGTTCTATTTCCCTAACTGGTCAAATTGACCAACAATCAAGCCAGTTTCTTAGAGCTTTTCCAGAATTAGGGCTCCCAAATCTGAAAGTAGGTCCGGATGTATGGTAGGGCTCTGATTGGCTGCAGAATGTAAAACAAAAAAGAAAATGAAGCAAAA
>NW_007733295.1:46948-47882 GCF_000696425.1 Galeopterus variegatus | reverse complement strand
TTTTTTGACACCTTAAAAATCTTAAAATGTCAGTGACCAGTTGAGTTCTATTTCCCTAACTAGTCAAATTGACCAACAATCAAGCCAGTTTCTTAGAGCTTTTCCAGAATTAGGGCTCCCAAATCTGAAAGTAGGTCCAGATGTATGGTAGGGCTCTGATTGGCTGCAGAATGTAAAACAAAAAAGAAAATGAAGCAAAAATAGTCATAAGAATCATGAAAGTATAAGGAGGAAAAGTTAATCAAAGGAATTCAGAAAAGAAAAAGAAAATATGAACGGCGATTTATAACCAGAAGAGGCTTGCTTGGAGGAAAATTTTTTAGAGATTTCCTGAGGCTCCACTGCATTGCCTCAGGCTCTTTTTTATAGATTGTTCCAAGTCCTAAGGATCTTTTTTTTTTTTTTAAGAAAGCTGATTATTAAACTAATGGGATTCTACAAGTCAGAAATTTCCAAATTTTTTGAGCTCTAACCTTTCCCCCAAATAAAAAGATGCTACTGTAATTTAACATAATTTATCTTGCACCTACTTCCTCAATAGATTTTGAACTCCTTTGGACAAGTGAATTTATTATGTATACTTCTTTCCTCAGCAAATCATTAAGGTGTCAAAGATACAGTAAGAACATAGTGAATGTTAAATGAATGAATCAACCCAAGTGTCTTTTATAATCTTTAAAACTTAGGTTCCATTATTGTCTACATAAAGATGACATCTTATATGCACATCTTCCACCAGTAAAGATTTTCAAAACTCCCCATGTTCCTCACCCATATTGTTTGGAGTTTTAGCATTCTACATTACATTTGCTACCAAATAATATTTGGGTGCTTTGGGTTAAGCTACACTTTGGTGTGTCCAAGTACACTTTGTAGTACACTTACCTTGTTACGACTTGTCTCCTCTAGGTTTGTTGGTTGCAGCTCTGGTAGA
>NW_007733295.1:44817-45756 GCF_000696425.1 Galeopterus variegatus | reverse complement strand
GTTTTATTTGTTTGGATTAATCATGTGACGGTGGTGGCTGGCATGAAATTTACCAATCCTAGATTAACGTAACTTAGTCAAACTTTCGTTCATTCCTAAATTTTTATCACTGCTGTATCCCGTGGGGGTGTGGCTGGGTGAGGCGTCATGAGCTGCCTGGTTGGGCTGCTTGATGTCTGCTCCTTTTGGTTGTTGTTGACTTAGAGGGCGTTTTCATGGGGGCATGGATGTTTGCATGTGTAATTTCGCTAGTAACTAATAAAAAGGCTAGGACCAAACCTGTATGTTTATGAAGTTTGGGGGCTCAGTACCTTGCTTTAATGATTTAAGCTACATAAACTCTACTGATTTTTGGCTGGAGGCTAAAATTTTGAATTTGGGTGCTATGTGAGTATTGGGAGGGGGTTGAAAATCCTTGTAAGGAAAAAGGTTGGGTTTCAGCCCATTAAGCCTGAATTTTGGCGATATTTTGGGCAAATTTTAAGTTGCTTTACTCGAGGGCTGGGCTGAAACCCTCTTCTAGATGAGCTCATAGTTAAATTACAGGATTTGTTTTGGTTGGGGGTTTGTCATGAGGGTCTACAATTGATAGGTGGGGGTGTGTCTCTTGTTTTTGCAGTTTGGCAGGAGAATTATAAGCACCCGTGGCCTGTTGAGATTGGGGAAGGTGGAAGGGGGGTTGCGGATTTAACGAGAACTAAGTCACGTAAGCCGTGTGCACGTGGGTTGCCTTGCATGTGGGTTGCGTGCACGTGGGTTGTGTGCACCCTTTGTGTGTTATGTCCTGCAAGCATGAATGAATTAACAACTTACGGTTGTCATGTGTGATCCAAGCATAGGTTTAAAGTCCAGCTACACTTGATTTGACTGTGTCAAGGCCTCCCTAGGCCAATGCTGAACCCTGGCACTTCTCCTCCCACCCCCCCGCAAAAAAAAAAA
>NW_007733295.1:42354-44408 GCF_000696425.1 Galeopterus variegatus | reverse complement strand
ATACCAAATGCATGACAGCACAGTTATGTGTGATAATGGGCTGATTAGTCATTAGTCCATCGAGATGTCTTAAGAGGAACAAGTGGGCGATCTTGGTGTCATGGCCCTGAAGTAAGAACCAGATGCCAGGTACAGTTTCAGACTAGAAACCACTAAGGTTTATGGGCCCAGAGCAAGGAGGGGGACACTTCCCAAGCAGTTGCTGATTTCTTGAAGCTTGGCAGTTAGGAAACCAATGTTGGAGGTGATATGCATGTTGTCTAGAAGGGATTTGACTTGAATGCACTGCATTTGATTATGATATCATAATTGTCATGGGTTTTCATGTTTGGCTCAGTTTTATGAACGATAAACCATTTTATGTCTTATGTATGATGAACCATGACTTGTACTTGCTTATATGCATGGGGTGGACGCTGTTATGCACGATAATACATATATGTACTACGGACTATACAGAATTTACAGTACTAGCATATTATTCATGGGGTAATTCACTTAATGCATGACGTACATAGGGTACTTGTGATTTTGTTGGTCATTTCAATACTGACATAGTACTTGGAGAGTACGTTTTTAGTACAGGCAGGGAGTAGTTCTTGGCTTTGGGTGCCGATGGTAGGATAGAAAGTTTTCTCCCTGATTGTCCCAGGGAGGGCTAGTTCTTTCATTTTTGGTTTACAAGACCAAGAAAATTTTCATACTACAGGGACTTCTTCATTTGAGGTTGGCTAAGGGTATGAGGATTAAGATGGTGAAGAAATATAGGAGAGATGCTGCCTGGTTGATAGAGGTAAAGGGGTATTGTATTGGTTGGCTTCTAATTCAGGTGAGTATGAGGAGGTCAGATGCTAGGACTCAGAACAGACATTGGCTGAATGGTTGAAATGTCATGCTGCACTGTTTAGATAGTCAGAGGGTCGGGACGAGTGCTAGGATTAGGATGGATGCAATGAGGGCGAGGATTCCTCCTAGTTTGTTGGGAACGGAGCGTAGGATCCCATAGGCAAATAGGAAGTATCATTCTGGTTTGATGTGGGATGGTGTGTTTAGGGGTTAGCTGGAGTGTAGTTGTCAGGGTCTCCTAGAAGATAGGAGCAGAAGAGGATGAGGCTGAGGAGTAGTAGGATGAGCAGGACGACTCCCAGTATATCTTTAATCGTGTAGTAGGGGTGGAATGGAATTTTGTCTGAGTCTGATGGAATTCCTGAGGGATTGTTAGATCCTGTTTCATGTAGGAATAGGAGGTGTACAATAGCTAGGGCTGACATGGTGAAGGGGAGAATGAAGTGGAGCGCACAGAAGTGCGTGAGGGTGGCTTTGTCTACTGAGAATCCACCCCAGCTTCATTCTACTATGTCTGTATCGATGTATGGGATGGCAGATAGTAGGTTTGTGATTACTGTTGCTCCTCAAATGATATCTGTCCTCAGGGCAGGACGTAGCCTATGAATGCTGTGGCTATGGTTGTAAGGAGGAGGATGATGCCAATATTTCAAGTTTCTGGTTAGGTGTGGGATCCGTCGTAGAGGCCTCGGCCTCTGTGGATGAAGAGGCAGATGAAAAATATGGACGCTCCATTGGCATGGGCATATTGAATAATTCAGCCATAATTTACGTATCGGCAGATATGGGTGACAGAGGAGAATGCTGTTGTTGTGTCGGCTGTGTAGTGCATGGCTAGGAAAAGTCCTGTGATCATCTGGAGTAGCAGGCATGTGCCTAGCAGTGAGCCAAAGTTTCATCATATTGAGGTATTTGATGGTGTGGGGAGGTCAATGAATGAGTGATTGATGGTTTTTAAGAGGGGGTGTGATTTTCGGATGTTGGTCATTAGATTCTTGCAGTTGAAATACAATGGTGGTTCTTCACGTCATTGGTCATGGTTGCAATCCATGTAAAAATTATGATATATGTTGCATTCTTGTTGAGCGTTGCCTTCATTGTTGGTTTTATGGGGTTTTCTTGAAGGCCTTCTCCTATTTATAGTGGGATGGGGTTACGTGTTAGTGGGGGGATTGGTTGTGGTTAGTTTTGGGGGATCTTTTTGGGGG
>NW_007733295.1:40452-41741 GCF_000696425.1 Galeopterus variegatus | reverse complement strand
GGGGGTTGATGGTATTTTTGGTTTATCTGGGGGGTATACTGGTGGTATTTGGGTATACTACTGCTGTGGCTATTGAAGAGTATCCTGAGGCTTGGGGCTTGAATGTTGTGGTTTGGGGGGCTTTGCTGTTGGGGTTGGTGATGGAATTGTCTGTAATTTTGTGGATGGCGTGTTATGATGAGGTGGAGGTTGTTATTTGTTTTGAGAGTATAGGTAATTGAGTGGTTTTCGAGGGGGAGGGGATAGGTTATTTTCATGAGGATTCTACGGGTGTGGCTGCATTATACAGTTATGAGTGCTGATTAGTGGTGGTGGCTGGATGGTCTTTGTTTATGGGTGTCATTATTGTTATTGAAGTTACTCGGGGTGGTTAAATGACTAATAGTATAGTTGTCAGGATTGTAATGAGGAGGTAGTGAAAGTAAAGTTTGATTAGAGCTTTTTGGTTGGAGGTGGTTGTCACGGCTAATACTTGGGTATGGGCAATATTTTGGGGGATTGCTTTTTCTAGTCAGGTTAGGTCTAGTGTTTGGGAGGCTGTGATTTGGCTTGTGGTTAGGCTGAGGTAGGGTACTGTGTGGTGGGCAAGGGTTAGGAAGAATCCTAGGATTGAGGAGAAGTTGTGTGTGGGTGAGGATAGTTTGGGGGTTAGGTTGAGTGAGTTTAGGCATAGTTCTAGTGCTATGGTGAAACCCAGAATGGTGATAAGGAGAGTGGATAGTTTGAGGTAAAGGGGTATGCTCATTTGGGGAATATTTATTGGGGTGATGCTGTTGAAGATGATAAAGCTGGTGAAGATGCTGCCGATTATTAGACATTTGATCAGGTTGGTCAGGTTGGGGTTGTTTTCATTGATGTTTATTAGGGTTGGGAAGTGGGGTTGTCCTAGTAGTGTAAGAAAATGGTTCGGGTACTGTAGGCAGCCATACGGGTGGTGGCAATAAGCGTGATCATGAGGGCTCAGGTGTCAGTATACGATGTGTTTATGGATTTGATGATTAGGTCTTTGGAGTAGAAGCCCTTTAAGAATGGCATGCCTGTGAGAGCGAAGCTTCAGATGGTTAGAGAAGTTGATGTGAGGGGTATGGTTTTGTGTAGGCCCCCCATTTTTTGGATGTCTTGTTCCTCGTTTAGGTTGTGGATAATAGAGCTGGAGCATATATATAGCATGGCTTTAAAAAATGCGTGCATGCAGATGTGGAGGAATGCTAGATGTGGTTGGTTGATGCCAGCTGTTACTGTTATTAGGCCCAGTTGGCTTGAAGTGGAGAATGTGATAATTTTTTTTT
>NW_007733295.1:36968-39434 GCF_000696425.1 Galeopterus variegatus | reverse complement strand
GAAGGTCTCATGTGTTTGAATGTGCCAGAAATCATGCTATGGCCAGAACAAAGCCGATGTCGCCGATACGGCTGTAGAGGATCGCTTGCAGGGCTGCTGTGTTTGCGTCTGTTCGGCTGTACCATCATCCGATTGCTGCTGTGTTTGCGTCTGTTCGGCTGTACCATCAGGAGAAAGGATATGAGGCCTAGTCCTCATCAGATGAAGAGTTGGAACAGGTTGTTGGTGGAGACCAGGATTAGTCTTGTGATAAGGAAAGTGAGTAGGTATTTGAAGAATTTATTGATGTTGGGGTCTGATTGCATGTATCATAAGGAGAATTCTATGATGGATCTGTAACAAAGAGGCCTACTGGGATAAAAATTATCCAGAAATAGTCCAGTTTGAAGCTCAGGGATAGTTCTAGTGTTTGGATAGTGATTCAGTGTCAGTGGAAGGTGATTGTGTGCTGTCCGGAGTAGATAAATATGAGAGCGGGTGTGAGGCTGGTCAAGAAGGCAAGTTGGGTTGAAGTTTTCACATAGTAGGGGTAGTGCTTGTGCGTGTTGGCAAGGGTGGGGATGATTGGGGTGATAAGGATAACAAGTGAAATTATTATTAGGGATAGGGGTAGATTTATTACTTTTACCTGGAGTTGCATCACATTTTTGGTTCCTAAGGCCAATGGATTGCTTCTATCCTTTAAAAGTAAGAAAGCCATAGTTTTAGGTATGGTCATAAGAATTAGCAGTTCTTGTGGTCTTTCTTGGCAAACAAGGGGTTTTGAGTCTCTGTTGTTAGGTTCACAGCCTAATGTTTTGTTTAAACTATATTTACAGTAGAGGGGTCCTAGAACTGTTTGGGGGTTGAGGGACCGGAGTAGAAGTGGGATAATATGTATGAGTATCAGGGGTTTCTCTTGTGTGAGGGATGGTTTGATGCTGTTGATGTGGTGTATGAGAGTGCCTTTTTGTGTTGTGATTAGTATAAACAGGGTGTATAGGGCTGTGATTAGCATGTTGAGTCCTGTGAGGATAATTGTAACATCTGATCATGAGAATGATGTTGTTATTACAAGTAATTCTCCGACTAGTTTGATAGTCGGTGGGAGGGCCAGATTTGTCAGGGACCCTAGTAGTTATCGTGTTGCTATTAAGGGGAGGAGTGTTTGCAGTCCGCGGGCTAGGATTATAGTTCGACTGTAGGTGCGTTCGTAGTTAGAGTTTGCAAGACAGAGAGTAGGGATGATGTAAGTCCATGGGCAATTATTAGGGCTGTGGCTCCTGTGAATCCTCAAAGTGTTTGGATTAGGATGGCTATGATTACTAGGGCTATGTGGCTGACGGAAGAGTAGGCAATGAGGGATTTTAGGTCTGTCTGATGTACGCAGATAGAGCTTGTCATGATCATTCCCCATAGGGAGAGTACGAGGAAGGGGTAGGTCATGGAGCCTGCTGGGGGGTTTAGGATAATGGTGATTCGTATCATTCTATCACCAAAATAATATATCCAAAATGCGAATTTTATTATGTCACCTCCTGCTTTAAACTGTGGAATGGCTTTCCATTGCTTAAGAGATACCTTATATTCATGCCTGTATGGTCCCTTCCTCCCTGGTCAGTGCCATCTGGCCCCATTCTCCCCCTGCTTAGCATTATATTCCTAACACTAAAAAAAAAAAAAAAAAATGCCTGACATAGTAAATACTTATTGAATGAAAATTATTGAAGCAAGAACCAATTCTTATAGAAGCATTTTCTTTGCAAATTCTTCTGTCACTTTTCAAGTTACCAAATTTGAAAAATAAAAATAAAAACAAAACTAAACAAAGAAGCAAAATTTCTATAAAAATTTACCTCAGTGTGAAATGGAAATTTCTTATCTGAAAAGTAAATCTGAGTAAAGAGAAAATCTCTGTAACTCTTCTATCTCTGGGGCTTCCTTATTAACCTTAATCTCATTGTGGGTCAGAATAATTGGGCCACAGTCCTCCCTTCCTTGGGTACATGTCGAGTGACTTTGGGCTGCACTAAACCTCTCTAGGCCTCAATTTTTTTCATCTTCAAAGGAATTACAACAAACAATGAGTACAAAAATACTTGTATCGTACGGCTACATTAAAATTCAAATCATTAGATACATGACATTATAACAACAGCCCCTAGAGCATGCTATTTACTCAGTAAATGTTAGCTATGTTTGCTGTCTTTGTCTTTTTAGTCATTCATTTACATATAATGGATTTATATTTTATTTATTTATACTTAATGTACATAATATGTACACAGATTCATGTATATATGCATACACATACTTATGTGTACATATATATATATAGATATAGATATAGATATAGATATAGATATATAGATGTAATCTCAATCTCAATTTGAGGATTCAAAGGTAAAAGTAACAGACTTTTTCCAACAATGAATGCCCCCTCCATTACAAAATGTACTAATAAACATACAAAAGCACAGTAAACTG
>NW_007733295.1:19671-36471 GCF_000696425.1 Galeopterus variegatus | reverse complement strand
ACAATGAATGCCCCCTCCATTACAAAATGTACTAATAAACATACAAAAGCACAGTAAACTGACCCGATAGAGACCAGGATAAGATGCAGTACAAATTATACAGGGTATAGGGGAAACTGGAGAAGTCCTGTCAGGGATTGACCAGAATGTCTTCATAGAGATATTGCCTTGTTGAATGAATCATTACAGACAAAACGGATAAGAGTGGCTGAGAGATGCCATGTTCCTTGCAGATAGAAAAAGTGGAAAATCTTAAAGAACTTTTACAACAAAATTAGATATTTGAACTTGATCTCATAGGCAATGGAAATTGTTGCAAGTTTTTAAATTAGGAACTTAGATGATATTTACAGTTCTGAAAACTTCCTCTGCTCCTGTGGTGAAAAATACATTCAACTAACACAAGAGGATTGTTTAGGAAGCAACTGCAGTAGAAGGGTAAGAGAAGACGATTTCTGTCTGAAGGCACTGGTCCTGGACGTTGGAAGGGAGATACAGAAAGTTAAGAAGTAGGATCAGAGGAGTTGGTATTGTCACTTTCATCCTCCTGGTATTAGTCTGCCAGGGCTGCCATAACAAAATACCACAGACTGAGTGGCTGAAACCATGGAGATTTATTTTCTCACAGTTCTGGAGGCTGGGGGTCAAAGATCAAGGTGTCAACAGGGTTGGATTTTCCTGAGACTTCTCTCCTTGGCTTGCGGACCGCTACCTCCACCCTCTGTCCTCACACGGCCTTTTCTCTGTGCGCCTGCACTCTTGGTGTCTGCTCCTTTTCTTATAAGGCCCCTAGTCCTATTGGATTAGGATCCCAGACTTATGACATTTTTTAAGTTTAATTGCTTCCTTAAAAGCCAAATACAGTCACATTGGATGCTAGGGCTTCAACATGTGATTTCTAGGGGGACATAATTCTGTCCATATCACTCTCTTTTCCGCGTCAACTCTCCGAATGAAAGTGTTTCCCATACTCTCTTTCTTTCTCTTTGACTTTAGTTCCANTATGACATTTTTTAAGTTTAATTGCTTCCTTAAAAGCCAAATACAGTCACATTGGATGCTAGGGCTTCAACATGTGATTTCTAGGGGGACATAATTCTGTCCATATCACTCTCTTTTCCGCGTCAACTCTCCGAATGAAAGTGTTTCCCATACTCTCTTTCTTTCTCTTTGACTTTAGTTCCAATCTTTTGCCATATCTTTTGCCATACTTTGTATCCTTTTCTACCTCTTGATGGTCTGTGTAACCTTTTCTCATCTTCTTAGCCATATACTTGTTTTGCTTATTTTGATCTGCTCTAAATTTATATTTATCCTCATTTTCTCTGTCTACTCCAACACTTTTATTTTTTTCCCCTACTAACCATCCCATAGTAATTGAATAGGAATTATAGCTGGATTTGGGTTAAGAAAGAAAATTTGAGGGCATTCAAAGTGTTAATTTTCCTTAATAACAATTTCCCAAGATTATAGACCAGCTTAAATCATCTTTGCAGTTCTTTTGTAATTTGGTCTAAGTGTACTTACCAGGAATCTCCAGGAAGAAAAAGGATTTACTTCACCTGAAGAATGAAACATTCTGACACAGACCTAAAGCTAAAGCTTATTTATTTGTGTACAGATCGTTGAAAACAATTATCTCTTTACCTCAGCAGTGAGCCATTTTATGACTATGGCTTATTCAGGAGTTTTTCATGCTTCGTTAACAAGCCATTAGCAACATTACTAGTTCATTAGTCCTGACTTTGAAAAATACTTCCTTAAACCTCACTATTGTTTTAAAGGGTTAGTAATCACAATAGAATATTTGGGAATACCAAGACTGGGACATAAACCCACTCAAACCAGGCATTGTGTGGAATATACTTATAGAGATGTTTTTATACATGAGTAAAATTAACACATTCTCAAAATGATCTAAGGTAATTTACAAGGTTGCATATACAAGTAAGAAAGTTATAATGGCTTAATGATATAATTTTCTTTCCTGAGCTATTCCAATTCAGTTCTCACATCCTGGGTTTTTGTTGCTATAGTTATTGTTATCATTATTGTTATAAGCTCTATAATCTTCTTTAATTTCCTTGAATGTAAAGATGAACCCATTTCAAACGAGTATTCATTTTCTGCCATTGGTAAATAATCTAAAGCATTTGTGTTCGTTCCTTTATGTACATTGTTCTTCTTCGAAGAGAATCCATGCTATCCAGCCCAAACTGCCAACAATGGCTCAAAATGGCTTTCTTCTAGCTTTCCTCGTCTTGATGTCCTTTGTCCTGGTTAGAACTCTAGGTTAGAAAAAATAAAGAAGCGTATTTGTGAAGTTCATCCTTTGACCTAACTTACAATTCCATTTAGTAGAATGCAATGAGTTAGCATAAAGATACTCTTGACTTTGCTTAATTTCCATACATGTCTTCAGACTCTATTTGTCAATGCAGAAGATAATTGGTAAAGCTTTCAAAGAGACATCTCTTTGCCATTCCCTTTCTAGGAAAATATTAATTAGTTCTGATTGTCTTCCTTCAATGGGGACCAATTTATACTGAGGTGCATATTCTAGATTTTGTTGTGATTTAAAGTTCTTACCATTTTATGGTTCTATTAGAGACATTATTTGTTTTCCATGTGGTGTCTTATATCTTAAGGTTTCTGTGTGGTGCCTTTAATGCATCAATTTTTTTTAATATATAAAATTTTACTTGCCAATTTATTTATTTACTTTTTTTTCATTAAATTTTTATTTTGTCAATATACAATGTATATGATTATTATGGCCCATCACCGACACCTCCCTCCCTCCTCCCTCTCTCCCCTCCCCCCCAAGAATATCCTTTCCGTTTGTTTGTTGTAACAACTTCAGAAAGGTATAGTTGTTATATCTTCTCCCCACCCCCCCAGTTTTTTTTTTGTGTGTGTATGTGGGTGAATTAATTTGTTTATTTTTTAGCTCCCACCAATGAGTAATGCATCAATTTTTATGTGAAGTTTACCAAAATAACATTCAGGTTAACTGTTGAAGCTTGAGACATAGTAGGAGACAGGACATAGCAGATTTCAATAAGTGGACTTTAATTCATAAATAAATAAATAAATGAGCAATTTCTCAAGCTTTTGAGGGACACTATATCCTACTGGTTGAACTGCACTGGTACTGTCTCTTTTTTTGTTTGTTTTCTTCCTTCACACTTCAAGTATGAGTTTCATATACTATCAGTGATAATAAGAACCTGGAAATTCACATGGGATCAAACTACATTCATTCAACAAGAAGCAAGTTCTGTTAAATATCATTGGTAAATAATTTAAAATATCTTAGTAATATTATTACCATAATAATTTTATTATGTGTTCCTTGTTTATATGTTCAACGTTCTTTTACAAGGGTCTTCAAAAACTTTGTGGAAAATATGTATTATGAAAAAAGTATTCATGGATTGCAAATTTTGTTTGCACCAAAATAAACTCATACTAACTTGTTGTCATGTCTGAAGAGGGACTAGTTTGAGGAACTCAAAAGAATAAGACAGTTTGAAAAGAGCCCCTATCAGAACAACATGAATTCTCCTATAATTACAGCAAGGACAAACATCAAATTTATGGTAAAGCTTGGGTGGAAGAATGGTGAAATTACTGATGCTTTTCAAAAAGCTTATGGAGACAATGTCCCAAAGAAATTGGCAGTTTACAAATGGTTAACTCATTTTAAAAAGTATGAGAAGATGTTGAAAATGAAGCCCACAATGACAGACCATCCACATCAGTTTGTGAGGAAAAAAATAGTCTTGTTTGTGCCCTAATTGAAGAAGACCAACAATTCACAGCAGAAAAAATAGGCAACCCCATAGACATCTCAATCAGTTCAGCTTACATAATTCTGACTGAAAAATTAAAGTTGAGCAAACTTTCTGCTGAATGGATACCAAAACTGTTGTGCCCAGATCAAATGGAGACAAGAGCAGAGCTTTTGATCAACATTTTAAACAAGTGGGATCGGGCCGGCCTCGTGGCGCACTCAGGAGAGTGCAGCGCTTGGGAGCACAGCGGTGCTCCCGCCACAGGTTTGGGTCCTATATAAGGATGACCGGTGTACTCACTGGCTGAGCGCGGTGCGGTCGACACCAAGCCAAGGGTTGCGATCCCCTTACTGGTCACAAAAAAAAAGACAAAAAATAAATAAGTAAATAAACAAATAAAAATAAACAAGTGGGATCAAGATTCTGAAGCATATCTTCAAAGAATTGTAACAGATGAAACTTGGCTTTACCAGTACAATCTCGATGAAGAAGCACAATCTAAGCCATGGCTATCAAGAAGTGGAAGTGATCCTATCAAGCAAAAGCAGACTGGTCAAAAACAAAGGTCATGGCAACTGTCTTTTGGGATGCTCAAGACATTTTGCTTGTTGATTTTCTGGAAGGCCAAAGAATAACAGGTGCTTATTATGAGAGTGTTTTGAGAAAGTTAGCTAAAACTAGTAGAAAATGGGAAACTTCACCAGAGAGTCTCTTCTCTGCCATGATAATGCTCCTGCTCATTTCTCTCATCAAAGGAGGGAAATTTTGTGAAAGTTTAGATGGGAAATCATTAGACATTTACTTTACAGTCCTGATTTGACTTCTTTTAACTTCTTTTTGTTTTCTAATCTTAAAAAAATTTTAAAGGACACTCATCTTTCTTCAGTTAATAATGTAAGAAAGACTGAATGGATATCATTAAATCCCCAGGACCTTCAGTTCTTCAGGGATGGACTAACTGGCTGGTGTAATCATTTACAAAAATGTCTTGAACTTGATAGAGTTTACATTGATAAATAAAGTTTATATTTTTTATTTCTTCCACAAACTTCTGAAGTCCTTTTCCATATATTTGATATTTGATTCAATATTCCTCTGTAGAAGAAAAGAACAGTGTAAGTCAGGAAACAGAGCCAAGTAGAATTTGAGTGACTTATATAAGGCCACAGAACTGGTAGCCACCATATTCATTTATTATGCTCTTTTTAGGAATAATTAATAACCACCCATAAATAAAAATGACTTTTCTAAGTGTTTTCTTCCAAGAATCTAATAGTTACTAGAAACAATACAAAAATGAAAAAGGAATTACCAAAACACCATGGAAATACTCAGTACATAAAATAACATCAATATGCACTTCAAAAAATTTCCTGTAGATTCTGCTTGATAAATCTATACCTAGACGACTTTAGTATTAATATTTAAGCAAAAACATTATGCCTTAACATGCATAGGAAGAAGATTGCTAGTTAATATTCAATAATTATTATTATAATATAAATAATACACAGTTAAACAGTTTGCATAGGTCATTAAATACTGTAATAGAATACTTTATTTTATGGTTTTATGTATCACTAGCAAAATTACTTATACTCTTTCTCTTAGGAACATTTTTATATTTTCCTATTTTTTTAATTTGTTGCTATGTCCTGCCCTTTATAGGCAGTACAACAGGTATCCTGACTAACTTCAACAATTTTTTCAAGTTTGGCAAGTTTATCTGTGACTCTAACTGCAAAACAAACTTTTTATCTTACCTTTGATATTATCTAGGTGCTCATCAGTAGGAAGAAATTTGCATGAAAAAATACTACCCGTGTAAATGTTTCCAAATTATTGCAAATAAAAAGTATTGCACTGAATCATTCTTGAGCTCATTAAAAGAAAGGCACTATGTAAGTGCAAAATATTATCATTTTGTCTGACAAATACCATTAGTTTATTATGAAGTATGACATTCAGTTATCTACAACATGCAACAGAAATGAGATGCTTTGTTAGGTCCTGCTAAAGTGTTCTTCTGAAATTACATTTTAAATTTACCACACTTTTCTCATTAAAGGAAGAATAGGCTTCACTAGACTCAAAAAATTCATTGTTTCCTTTCAGGATAAGCTAATTGAGAGGCAGGAACAGTGCAGTGAATAGTTGACTCTGAATATAACTTCTGTAGCTCTGTAAGGTTTACAGTCATGATAAAAGTCAGAGACAATTGTATGTTTTACATAAAATGACACATTATAACAATAAGTCTACTATAAAAAATTAAGGATTCATGGATGCATATTTAATTGCTAGGAGAATCATTATTTAATTTTTTTTTTGAATAGCTAAATGCCAACAAAAATTAGTGTAGAATTTTAAAAGAAAAGAATCATGACCAAGTGGGATTTATCTCAAGTATACAAGGCTGATTCAACATTCAAAAATCAACTAATGTAATCCATTATGTCAACAGTCTAAGGTAACAGCGCCTTCTGGGTATAATTAAGTCATGAGGGTGGAGTCCTCATAAATGGGACTAATGATCTTATAAGAACAAGCTAGAGAGCTAGTTTGCTGTCTTTCCCCCATGTGAGGATAAGAGAAGTATGTAGTCAGCAACCTGCAAGAAGTCTCTCAGAATCTGACAGTGCTAGCACAATGATCTAGGACTCCTAGCCTCCAGAAATGTGAAAATTAAATATGTCACCTATAAGACACTCAGTTTAGGGTATTTTCTTATAGAAGCCAGAACTGAGACTATATATGATTTATTATTTTAGCAATAGGTTCTGTTCCAAGAACAGTGATAAACAAAACCTGACTTTTCCCTTTTATCTGAAGGAGGTCATAGTCTTGCTAAAGAAACCAATGTTATTCAAACAACACTAATAAACATGTAATCGATAATTAAATAATATTTTAAAAAGGTAACACAGTCCTAAGAGCCAAAGAAGTGATCTCTGAGAAGATAAAGCTTTGGGATTTAAAGATGATCAGAAGTTATACACAGTGGAGAGGAAAGTATATTTCAGGCAGAAAGAACATGTGTAACAGCCCTGTGGCATAAGTGATCAACACAGTGCTATGAAATTGATACAGTCACTGTGGCTGAAGCACAGCACAGTAGAGAGGCATGGGCAAAGTGAGAATTTAAGTTGGTCACAATTCACACAAGAATTTATAGGACCTGTTAAGAATTTTTTTTTTTTTTGCACTTATCCTAATGTGATGGTGAATCATTAAGTATTTTATTTTATTTATTTTTAAGTGTATTTATTTGTTTGTTTGTTATGTATATTCATGAGATACAATGCTAATTGTCACCCCTCGTGCCCGTGATGTGAGGGCCAGCTTCATACTGGCAGCATACCCATTACCAGAAATTGCATTTTAATTATGAGAAAGATTTGGTTGAAGTTCCATTTAAGAAAAATTTATTCTGGGTAGATTGTAGAGAAGGAAATATATGGGGAGTGAAGTAGATAAAGAAATAGAATTATAAAAGTTATTGCATTAACCAAACAAGATTTGAGGATAGTGGCACTGGAATAGAGAGAAGGAGTAGTCAAGACATATGAATAGTTAAGCCAGAGATAGGTAGGAAATATTTTTTAAGAGGTAGAATTAATGAAAATTAGGGGATGTTTAGTTATGGCAGATGTGAGAGAGGTAAAGAATGAAAAGGTGCTACATTGTGATGATGAGGGTTTCTCAAAGTAACCATTCAACAGAGACAACAGGACTATTTCACTGAGTGATATAATCAGAATAATAACCTTTTTTCCTAAGCAAACTTCCAAATAACAGTGAATTTATTATTTGCATCTTCCACCAGCCTGTTCTATGTTGTTGACCTCTGATAGGTCAATATCATAGGTCGCAAGCACTGGATTGACTTCCTAGCAATAAAGGGTACACTTTTCCTCAGTAGAAAGCCAGTTTAATGAGGACAAAAACTTGTCTATCTTCTTTGCTTACGTATCCTCAACATCTAACAAGAGCACATCCCCATAGCAAGCCCTCAATAAACATCTGTTGAAAAAAAGATGTCTTACTGACTCCTTGAAGGTGTCCTCAGTTAACACATATTCTTGTTGTCTCAAAGATCAAAAGGGAAGTGAGAAGACAACTGACCAAGGATTGAGGTTTGTTTTAAAGATATGGGTCATTCTAATGATTAATAACACTGAGCGACAGAAACATGTGCATATATTTTGCAGTTCTCTAAAATCAAAGCCATAGTAGTTTGATGTACTAGCCTAATTGAAGCAGAAGGGTAAAACATTGCTTTGAAAATTTTTTGAAAATGTTCTGAAGTATTTGATATTTCAGTTTTAGAAACTCTGTTGTACATATAACTTTATTAATATCAATTTTGCTAGATACTTTTTCAATGACCATCCTATGAAAACAATAAACATGATGTGTTGTTATGTAAATGAGTGTCCTGAATTGAGTAGTGTCTTCCAAAAATTAATATCCACTGGAATATGTAACTGTGACCTTATTGGGAAATAGGGTTTTTGAGTTATAATCAAAAGATGAAGGCAGACTAGATTAGGGTGGACCCTAATCCAGTGACTGGTGTCTTTATAAGACTAGGGACATTTGAAAACAGACACAACACATGCAGAGAAAGCCATGTGATAATTTAGGAGGCAAAGATTGAAATGATGCAGCCAGAACTTTCAGAACTTTGAAAGAATAAATTTTTGTTGTTTCAAGCTACCTAGTTTGTATGCTTTGTTATGGTACCCCCAGGAAACTAACACAAGGAGTAAAGCTAGATTAACTGGATAGAAATGATCCTGTGACTTGCTTCTCATTTTGATACCCTACACAGATGAGTAAAATAAAGTTGTGTTACTGTGTTTGAAAGTGGCATAAACAGGGAGGAGGGAAAGTGTTGAACTAATGGGTACAAAACTATGCTCTCTCTCCTGCGTGAATCATTGTGCAGTATATGCATGTATTGAAACAACATACTGTATATTACAGATATGTGAAAGTAAATGTTAAAATATTTTGAAGTAAGAAGGAAGGAAGGAAGGAAGGAAGGAAGGAAGGAAGGAAGGAAGGAAGGAAGGAAGAGACACTCTTCTAGCAGCAGCATAGACTGCAGACAGCTAAAACCTGGTTCTGATGCCAGTCAGGAGTAAACTTCTCTATTCCCTTCACTCAAAACATGAGCAAAAACTTTTGTTCGTTATAAGAAGGAAGTGATATGTGTCTTGCTCAAGCAATAAAAGTTTGTAATGTATGCCCTAAGCAAAATGGATTTCAAAAGCATAAGATTACCTGGACAGTGAACGTATTAAGAAATTCTGATTGTCTGACTTAGCTTGACTGATGATGAAAGAATCAACATATTGAGAACTGATTGTCCCACAAGATAATATCGACTTGGCTGAGCTCATTTTTCTGTACTCCTCTTTTCTGTTTTGGTGTGTATACATTTTCAGTTTTTCAGACAACCCACTGAGGCTATACAGGTAAAACACTATCACAGTTAATTTTCTAAACAATTCCATTGACCTAATTTGATCCATAATGACTTTTCAACTCAAATGTTCTCAAATATATGAATACTTGAACTCACTCATTAATAACCAATTCTTGATTCTGAAATCTTCACATCAAAGTAAAAAATCTGGAGGAGAGGAAAATAAGCTTCCCATAGGGAAAGTATGAAGAAGAGTTCACATTCATTTTCCCAAATGCCATATGCTCTGTGGATTTGGTCTGATGAGGTTTATAATGGCCCCTGCTGGGTAAACATCCATAAGAACATACATTTGCTGGTGCACAACTGAGGAACACAGACCCTTGGCACTCACAGATCATAGCTGTAATAACAGTGAGGGTGTTTTAGGAGGAAAAAAAATGTCTTGGCAAATCTTCACTATTATGTAAAATGTACTTTTGGCCTTTGGAATTGTGTTACCAGTCAGGAGGGTCCAAGTAATTTTTTTTTTTTTTTGAGCACCCTATGCTATTCTCTCTCATGAATTTTTTTGTTTCGAAAGTGCTTCTATTTTGTGATTATAGGTGTGCAGGAAGAGGTGGGATATTAATTGATACTGTAAAATGGAAAATAAGTTGGTGTGTAATCATTCACACTCAGAATTCCCTGTTTCTTGAATCCCACCTACCATGGATTCTTATCTCTCATCCACATTCTAATATATCTATATGTATATCTATAGATATACATCTGTCCCTCTGTGTGTGTGTGTGTGTATAATTTTTAGATGTTATTTTTATAGAGATTTCTCTGACACATTTTATTTTTGTACTCTGGCCAACTTGACTCTTTGTATTCTAATATATCTATATGTATATCTATAGATATACATCTGTCCCTCTGTGTGTGTGTGTGTATAATTTTTAGATGTTATTTTTATAGAGATTTCTCTGACACATTTTATTTTTGTACTCTGGCCAACTTGACTCTTTGCGTAAGAATCCTATGTGAGTTTTTGAGAGAGGTGGTCCTATCCTAAAATGAATACTCATGAAATACCAAA
This sequence comes from Galeopterus variegatus, assembly GCF_000696425.1. Lineage (NCBI taxonomy): Eukaryota > Metazoa > Chordata > Mammalia > Dermoptera > Cynocephalidae > Galeopterus > Galeopterus variegatus. The sequence goes on along the minus strand of NW_007733295.1, from coordinate 26,156 downwards.
ATGTGTGCAAGTTTTAACTCTTTTTGTGTTTTTACCTACCAAGGCCATATGAAAACATGAGAGTTGTTTGTTGCACATGAAATGCCTCTTGATGCAACCTCCTTGAGCTGCAGAGGGATATCATAGACAAATGGCTCTCAAGGAGTGATTCCTTTCAAGGGTCCACAAAGACAAACATAACTGTAAAATAATATTGAGACACTATTTTCACTCTTATTCTTTCACAAATGCATGAGGGAGTTTTCCAGAAACTACACGTGATGTTATATTGCAACAGATTGAAGGCAAGTTTGTCTTTCCACTCTTGTTTTTCTTCCCTCCCCTTCTCTCTTCTTCTTATCTTATTCAAAGCAAAAGTACTGCTTACTTGGGCTTATATTTGATTCCGGAGTGGTAAAGAGATCAGAGTAGAGCCAAGAGAAATGCAGAATTGATTCTTCAGCTCTGTCCTCAGCACAGCAAGGGAGTCAGAGGCTCAGGAAGGGGACTCTTTATAGGGATGGTGCATATCCCACAGATGGTGCATGTCCTACAGATGGAAACCTCTTACATTCTGACTCTCAGAAACCTCAGCATGGTGGTTTAAGTCTAGAGGAGCCGCATATCCTAATGAAAAATATAGCAAAATATGCCATTATTAACTTTCATTGTTTCATAACAAGTTTCTTATCAAAATGGTTAAGAAAGTATGACCTTAAATGCAAATGAAATAATTAGATTGTAATAGCAGCTAGAAAAGTCAGAAAGGTGAGCAATTAGAGATGTTCTGGTGAAAATTTGATCACCCAGGGTAAATTGCCAGAACAGTACTCTAGGTAGTACTGCGGCAACATGGGACAGGAGCAGGGAAATGGGGGAGGGAGCATAAAACAATTAACATGAACACCATTCTGCTTAGATTTTGGTTCTATTCCCATGTGAGTTTACATATGTTTAGACATGTTTGTAAAAGGTACTGGAATTGAATATATGATCTAATAAAGTGATAATCTACAGAGACATGAGTACTCATAAATTTGCTCTCTGAGTTCACTGTTAGCATATTATAAGGCTTTGTGCTAATGATGTATCCTCTAAATTTCAGCATTCTCTTGAAAAAAAAGATGAAACTGTTTGTGCTAACTAGCTCATAGAGTGGTTGTAGGCACCAAATTAGAAATATCAAAGTGCTGCTTATATGCTTTAGGGCACTATATAAATGTAAGATATAATCATTATCTTCCTATCAGTCTTCACTAGAAGCACATTTCATATTTAATGTCATTACTTTATTGAATATTTTCTTACTGGAAGCTGCCATATACAGTTATATTTAGGCTTTTGAGTTTTTATTTTAGGTCTTTATTTAGTGATTGTGGAATGCTTCAAATGTCATAGAAATGGCAATTAAAACTTAATTGATAAAATGATTTACAGAGTGACACACTTTTTACAATACTGCGTTCTCTAATTCGCACATTTGTTTTTTTCCTTAATGGATATTGAAGTGACTCAGACGTATTTGATTTAAATACCTTTTAATTTTACTTATTGAGGTATATCTCACATTGTAAAGCATGCAAATTTTAGGTAAATGTAATTATTCCATTCATATTCAAATGTATAACCACCACTCAGATCAAGATTTTTAAATGAAGGGGCAGAAGCTTCTTTTTATGTCTTTTCCAACTCAGTAGCTTCAAATATAAACAACAATCAAAGAGAATATGTTTTAAAATATCAAATTCATTTCTGATTAAAAATATAGACTTATTTACATATATCTAATACTCTAATAAATAATTGTGTAGTACATGTGCCAATCAATAAAATCAACCAACAGGTATCTATAATCAATACTGTTTTAGATGCAATGTGGGATTTTTTTTTAGTATAAATCAATCTCTCTCTTACTCTTTCTCTCCTTTCTCTATATTTATCTATCCTGTTATAAAGAAAGCATTTAGCATACTAAAAACACAGAAAGAGTAACAACAAGACTAACATACATGAAATCAGAAGAATGATGCATTTTTCCATTATCTATCCACTGTGTAAATACATACACTTTGAGTATATTCAGTTGCCAGTATTTAATTGCTAAATTGTTTTTTACCAACAGTAGGTGCTGGTTCAGAGGGAAAAGAGACTAATAATACTTTGGGAAATAGGAGACTTCCTGCCACCCATGGAAGAGTGAGTGTTGCATTAAGATTTGAAAGTCTGGCCAAATTTGGAAGGCAGAGAATAGAGTATTTAACGGTAATGGAAAATTAAAATAAATAAGGAAATAGTATGAGTTTATGAAATATCATGAAGTAACATTTGAAATACAACTAATTAGGCAGAAGAAATAGAGCAAAATTAATGTTGTATAGGTAGAAACTGCTTAAAGATCTCTCTTAAATATCTGCTTAAAGAGATATTGAGTGAGGGAGGCCTGAGATATGACGAAGGGCTCTGAGATGGGGAGTGAGGTTATCAGAGCAGTGTTTAAGGAAGCTGGATGTGTAGAGGCTAGAGCAGGATCAAAGCTAGGATGGAGGCCTTTGCAGAGCTCCCTCTTTGAGATGGGTGTGCTAGCAGTGGAACCAGGAGGAAGACATGGAAGAAAAATCAGCAGTGTGACGTGGTGATACATTCTAACCTCACCATCAAGGAGAAGGCTGAATCAAAAATAATGTCAACATTTTGAATCTGCTTTCCTAGAATCATGGACTCTCAAAAGAAGAGAAAGATGGGAAAGGTGAGCTGGTCTACATGAAGAAAAGTCTGAATTGTGTGAACACAAACTTTCACATCCAAACACCCTTCCATAATTTTGAAGTTATGTGACTGGAGTTCCTGTGAGAGGGTAAGCTTAGAGGTACAAGTTGGTAATTATCAGAAGATGAGCTACTACCCTGGAGTTGTGGTGACACTAGGACAAAGTTTTCCAGGAAGGGGTGTTAAAGTTATACATAGGCAGAGATGAGTACATCAGATAGTGCTAGCAAATGCTTCATTTTAAAGGGACAGACAGGATTGGGGTACAGTAAGCCAAGAGAAAAAGATTTATCTCAGAGAAAGTCTCATCATGTAGAACAGGCAGGATTGCTTTACAGACTTTCAAAGTGAGCAAGAGAGGTTCTCCCAAGTCAAAGGCGCTCCCAAAGCAGAGGGCTGCTCTGATCTTAGGATAGTTTGTCTTTGTCCTTCTTTATTTTCCTTGCTATGGGGAAGTGTCAAAGACTTGAAACATGTACTACACCAAAGGGTAGAAAAAGTGCCTAATTATATTGGTGTGCTTCTGGTCAAATCAGAATGAGAAGGGAAAATGAACACAGAAAAGAATGTTGGGCTAAGAATTTTCTTTTCTTTCTTTCTTTCTTTTTTTTTTTTTTTTTTGTCCTTTTTGAGACCAGCCGCACCGTGCTCAGCCAGTGAGCGCTGTGAGCCCACCGGTCATCCCTATATAGGATCCGAACCCACGGCAGGAGCGCTGCTGTGCTCCCAGCTCCACACTCTCCCGGGTGCGCCACAGGCTTGGCATTTTCTTCGTGCAGAAAATCTTTACTTGAGTAAAATCCGCAGCCGGATATGATAGAAAATAAACAGTAAGACATGGTTGGAAATTTAAGAAAACTACCGGGAGTATAATGTTATAGAATAGAAATCACAACTGTAGTCAATATATTGCACATTTACTGTATGCAAGTTGCTCTTCTAGAATTGTACATAAAGCCAGTTCTCCCAACAACCCTAGGAAGAGGCATTATTGTTCTACTTTTATGGAGGAGGAACATTTAGGTACAGGGACAGTAAGAGATGAGGCACAAGTTACACAATTAAGTGGCAGAACCAGGAGACATATCAGGCAACTTGCTTCTACATTAAGAGGATATTTCAAAATGGAAGAGGTAACAATGTCATATAAACTCAAGTGATAGTAAGAACATGTTTAAATGTAGGCAACATTTATTAATCATGTAGCCATTAGATTTGTCAATACGTAGATATTGAAGACTATAAAGGTAAGCGTTTCAGACATCTGAGGATATAAGTTTTAATGGGCAAACTAGACTCTTGTTGGGTGAAAAATAATGCAGCCAAGAAATTATGAACATACAGAAATTGTGGAAGTTGGTCACTCCACAACTTAGCAAGCTAAAATATCAATAAGGATTTTATTCTTTTTTCATAGCTGATTAGTGCTGTGTAACAGACGTTCTACACTAATGTAACATGTCAACAACAGGAAAACTTGTATATGTTCGTGGAGGGAGGGTATGGGAACAACATATACTTTCTGCTTAATTTCTCTGTAAAACCAAGACTGCTATAAAAATAAGGGGAAAAGTATCAATAAGGAGGCTAGTCTGTAAATTTAGATTAAAGCCAAGGCCAAAGAGAAAATGCTGCTGCCCCTACCACACAGGCAGCTAGAATGATTGAATGTACATAGAGCCAACTTCTCCTCAAACTTAAACCCTAAGAAAGTAACATAAAATTACTCCTGCATGCAGACCCCATGGGCTTCTAATTCAATATGCACTAACCCCTTCTTCTTTACCAAAGGGACCCAGTTTTGTCTGGGACTGCAATAGACCTCAGGGGAAAAAGCAAGAACATTTTTAACATGAGATTTAGGGCGATGTTTACCTCTTGGGAAAAGTCAGAAACAATATTTTCCAAATATCGGATAGAATTTATTATATTACCTTTTTAATATTTTTTACTTATATTTCTTATCATTCCTAAAATGTACTTATATGATTTATATGTTCATTTGCATCTATGAACTATTATAATTTTTTTAAAAGTTCTTGCTAAAAAACGCATGTAGGGAAACAAAAAAAGGGAGAGAATTCAGGGAAAGCCTGAAAAGAAAGACCTTGCTTGGCTTTTGGCTTTTCGGCTTCAATTCCTAAGAGATCTCAGTACATTTTATCTCTGTTCTTGACTATATGTAAAATTGCCGGTTACATTTAACGAACAAACAAAAAAATTCTTTTTTACTACTTTCAGTTACTTTCTATTCTTTTCTATTTCTTGCTCACTTATTTATGTCCAATCCTATGGATACATCACTGGATTAATTTGCAAATTCTTTTTGCATCGATGTTCAAGAAAGAAATTGGCCCACAAATATCCTGCTCTGAATTGTCCTCATAAGAAAGAATTTGCTATTGAGATTATGCTGACCTCCTAGAAGAAATTAGGGCATATTTTCTTCTTTTCTATTTCCTGGAAGAGTTTGGGAAAGTGTGTTATTTTTCCCTTAAAAGTTTGGAAGAAATTATTAATGAAGCCATTTGGACCAGGTAATAAATGTATAACATTTTAATTATTGGAAGAAATTATTAATGAAGCCATTTGGACCAGGTAATAAATGTATAACATTTTAATTATAGATTAAAATTATTTAATAGATATTAAACTACTCAGAGTCTCTATTTTTTTGATATTTTTGATGGTAACTTTTTTAAAAAATGCAATTTTTCCATTCTACGTAATTTGTCAACTGTTTTGGCATAAAATTGTTCATCATGGTATCTCATCGTTCAATATCTGTAGTGATGAGCATTCTTTTTAATACCTAATATTGACATTTTTATTTTTGGTATTTTTTTCCTTGATTATTGATTATTTTTTGCTGGGGTTTTATCAGTTTTATTATTCCTTTTATACTGGCTTTCTTTAGTTAATATTTGGAAGGAATATTCTTTTTCTCCCTTTTACTTTCAACCTTTCAGCATCTCTTTATTTAATATGTATATTTCTTGTAAGCAGCATATAGTCTTTTTATTTGAAACCATACTGACCATCTTTAACTTCACTTGCACGTATAGTTAAAGTAGCTACAATGTAGTTGAGTTTATGTTTATAATATTATTATTTGAAACCTCTGCTTTTCATCCCTATCTTTACTCTTCCCTTTTTAGATTTTTTGATTAATCAAAATTTTTCTCCTGCTTTTCATCTATCACTTTCTAAGAGGCATATTTTTTATTAATAGTTTAGTGGTTTCTATGAAATTGCAACATCTGTCATTGCTCTATTAGAATTTGCCTTAAATTAGGATTTTTGGCATTTCTCATAAAAATTTAAATTTTTACCTCATAAAATTATAACTTTATTTGCCAGCTTTGTGTTTAGTGTATTATTGCTTTCAGATATTTTTATATTTAAATGATATTTATTGGAGTTTTATTCAATAATTTAGAGTTATCCATTTACTTGCTCTCTCTAGTGTTCTTTATTCCTCTCAGAATTCTTACCTCTGCTTTTATAGATGTTCTTGGTGGAAGGATTAGTCTAATTTTAGCCATTCTGTCATTGCCAGCAATAGAACTGCCACAGGGTTGTGTTTTTATTTATGTCCTCTCTTAGATCAGTGAAATTCACTCCCATTAATGGTATGTAAATATTTTTAGTTACGAATGGAGTAAAATTTTATCACCTTTTGGTGTTTTTATTGAGATGCTCAAAGAATATTTCTTAATCTTTATTCTCTTCAGTAAAAA
>NW_007733295.1:18639-19196 GCF_000696425.1 Galeopterus variegatus | reverse complement strand
TTATGTCTTTTTAAAATTTTTGTACCTCCCTCTTTGGCCTCCAAACCTCTAATTCTAGTTATACCTAAGGTAAATTAGCACTTATTAGAAATTTTCATCTAATATGTACCTTCTATAAATGTATTTTTAATTAATACATTACTATTAATTTTCAAGGATTGCTAGTAATGGGCAGAGAGCCCTTGAAAGAAATTCTGACTTATTACAAAACCTAGATCCTTCCCAGTACCCAACATGGACTCTATAAAATGAGAATATAAAATTTATACTCAGAGATCTTAAGATTTATTAAGTTAAGGCACATGAAATATCTATCTCATGGTAATAAATACAAAAACTTTCAAAATTGCTCTAAGAATTAAATATTTTGATTAGACACATGGGGGAATAAGACCCACTGAGATTATGACAGTCCCTCAGTGACACAGATCCAGTAGCAGGCAGAGCTGGGATTCAAATATACACCTGTCCAACTCTAGAAGGAAGATTTTAACCACAACATTCTGCATTTTCATATGGCTTAAAAGCCTTGTTCTAACTCCAGTCACCCAGCAGAC
>NW_007733295.1:17361-17968 GCF_000696425.1 Galeopterus variegatus | reverse complement strand
AAGAATGAACAAATTTCAGCCTGATGAAATTCTTTAATATTGCTTCAAAGACAGCTCTTTGTTGTGCACTACATTCTAAAAAAGTCAACCACCTCCCTCTTGAAAACACAGCACTCTGATGAGTATTCTCTTTATCTGGTCTCATAAAGCAAAGTGTATGCAAGCTAAAAAGTAGGTATCATTAGGCCCCAAACAAACAATGAATGTTGCCAATTCTTTCTCCATATATCACCCCTCCCGAATTCTTTGATTTGTAAGACAGTCCAAATTATCTGGAAAAAGTCTGTAACAAAACTAGGAAAGTAGTTCTTCTAGGACTTCAGATACCCTGTACCTCCAATTTCACTTCTTGGTGGAAACAGTCTTGCAAATACAGGTTAAGTACTTTTTCAAATTAGTGAAGATAAGAGGTCATGACAGTCTTAGGAAACAATGGTATTATACCTGCATTTACAATCCAAAATCTTATGTGAAATTGCACATGAACTGGGTTACACAGGAGACCTTTACGTCTCCTGCCACACTGCCTGCCTTTCTGCCATCCCACCCTCAAATTGCTGAATCCAAGATAAATGGTTACGATTTTTCACAGGAAGTATCGTGGCTT
>NW_007733295.1:11061-15908 GCF_000696425.1 Galeopterus variegatus | reverse complement strand
TGTGATCTATCCTGGAGGATGATCCATGTGCTGATGAGAAAAATGAATATTCTGAGGTTGTCACTCCAGAATATTCTCTTAGTTTTCATTAACCCTCTTCCAGCTTTATTTATCTGCATAGCACTTATAATTATCTAACATACTGTGCACTACTTCTTGCTTGTGTTTATTATCTGTCTGCCCTGCTAATATAAACTACAGAAACATAATGATTGTTTTGTCTTTCTTTAGTTGTTCTTTGATATCCAGCATCAGGAAAAGTGCCAAATGCATACTAGATATTTTTTAAAAGTTGAATGAATGAATCGATAAGTGTGTGTGTGAAAGGGCTTTTCCTGCTTACTTAGTGTGGAGAAACAAGCAGCTTATTTCAGAATATTTCTGTTCACTCACTTCAGTTTGTTGTATATATTTATGTTTAATTTGACTATAAAGAAATGCACACAGTTCTCATTTCATAAATGCATTCAGCTATTAATTCGGTAAACACTGAACATCACTGGGAAATAATCATTCTTTCTCAAAAGATTCTTCTGCTGTCTTCATAAAAGTTTGAGTAAAGAACAACACAAATATTATTATAGAAAAAACATAATCTTGTCTAGTTAAGATTCTGATGCCCAGTGTGGGAAATCCAGCTAAGCAGCATCCTTAGAGAATGTTGCTTTGTCAAAAGTTGTTTCTTAGGATGCTCAATGAGATCCAGGTCTGCTCAGTGAGGTCTGCTCAGTCAATAGTGTAGCCATCTAGCCACTGGGTTATAAGCATAAATATTGGTAGGCAGCTTCCAGGAACTTTCCTTAAGATACTTCTGGAGTATACCCTCTGTCCAGTCTTAGTCTATTCTTTTCTTCAGTCCAGGTCCCTGAAACATGATGCCAAGTGAACATGAGGATTTGAACTGCACCTGGAGATGATAGAAAAGTAAGGACTAAAGAAGCCTGGATCTCTGAGGACGTTGTAAGCAGTCTCCGTCCTAGTTCTGGATTACATAAAACTCGACTTTTACAATACAAGAGAAATAAACTCACATCTTGTTTAAAACTTTTTTACTTAAGGATTTTATAACACCCATGAACAAAATTATTCTTAACAAATACAGATTCAAACACAACTCTGCCATTTATTAACTCTATGAACATGCATATAAATTTAACACATGGTCATTAGTTTTCTTATCTATAAAATAAAGATAGAATACCCAATAAACGAGTTTACTGTGAGTATTAAATAAGGTGAATGATAAAATACATTGAGCATTGTCTCTGATGTGAAGTAAATGTTCAGTAAATGGTAGCTGTCATTTTTATTGTAGATATAATTATCCCTATATCTCATGGCTTGAATGTAGGCTTGAGGGAATTTTTTAAGGCTTCCAGTAAAGAAATATGTACTATTCTTTTCTTTTAAAGCATATGTTCTGTTTTTATATCTAAGAGGATTATGGGATACATTGTACTGAGGGATAAATTAAAAGATTCTGTATCTCACAGCAGAAGTGACTATAGCTAGTTACCAGTCTTATCCAGACTCAAGTAACATGGTCAAGTAAAGAAACTAAATATCGTAAAACTAATGCAGCTATTTCAGTTGATGTATATTTAAGCACAAATAATTGACTTGAGATCCAACATCTTTACGACAAAAAAATAAGAGAAATAAGGTTGATTGTTTATTAAAACTACAACATTCTAAATTAAAACGTGGGGTGACATGTTCATTGAAATGATCGGGGCATAGAAAATATGGTTAGAATAAAAAATAAAATAAAATATTGAAATTTAGTGCTAGGGTACTTGCAAAATTTTGTGAAAAGATTCATATTATCTTTTAATTCTATTTTTCCATGAACTTTTTGAAGTACCCTCATATGTAGGCTATGAGATTTCATCAAATAATGAATTTTGGGCAGCCAATATGTTTCTTAGTTTCTTAGCAGACAAAAATAATGGGAAACCAGAGCAGTGAAAGTGTTCATTGTCCATGAGAAGAAGAATATTTAGTTGTCTGGAGGAAAAAATAAAGATCTATCACAGAAGAAATTTATTTCACAATTAAGAATCAAGGAAAAATACCTTGCCTCCAGAGAGTGAGGCTATGAGTTATAACTAATCTCGGATACAATATATTGTGCTTTTCAAAATTGCTAGGTGAGAAAATAAGTATTTGAGGTGATTGATATGTTAATTAGCTTGATTTATGTATTTCACATTTTATTCAAAAATCATATTACTATATCTCATTAATATATACAACTTAATTTGTTCAATTTACAATTCAAAAATTTAAAAAAACAAAATCAGTTCTAACTTAGGTGTCCCTTTGATCACCAACACTGTTAACTAATCTTAGTTATCTCTGCAAAAAGAAATACTACTTCTGAAAATACACTCACACACACACACAAACATGCACACATTCATACACTTACCTACACCACACAAAGTCTCTTCTGTGATGATCAGGATAATTGAATTCAAGATAATCACACATTTTTACTTTCCAAGCTTTCCTCATCCCTAAGACATAGGCAATATATTCAATAAAACTACGGGTAATTAGCCAAACTAATCCAGGCTTCAAGATTTTGACTGAATTTGTGAAGCAGATATACTACTTGAAATCAAAGTTTGGAAGTTGTGTTCATTTAAAAAGCTTATGAATTGGTAAATCTTAGAATATATATCATTTATTAATATTCATCCATGTTACGTGACAATAGTGTACACAGGGCAGCAGCTTAGCTCAAAAAGTTGTTTTTAACAAAGTGGTTAACAATCCTAAAGGATTTTGAGCACAGTTATGTTTATTTGGATTAGAACAATATGTTATATTTATTTTGTACTTCTGTTTTTCTTCTGGAACTTATTAAAATGCTCTGGATAAAATGTATATGTCAGTTCCTGTATTCCTATTCACATTCACAACTGGAAACCAGATTGGCTGGCAAAGTGCTTTCATCCCTCTCAAAAGGAAGAGATGCTCCACAAGCCAGCATAGAAAAAAATAAATCTTTTGCAAATCTTTTCAATTTACTCTTCCCCATCAGCAGTTTTGGAAGAACTTTCTACTGTCTTCTCCATTTGATTTCAGCACAAAAAGCCAAAACAAAACCAAACCCCTGCTGCTTAAGGAGAAATCACAGCAATAAATCCAGAAACTTTTATTAACTTCTCAAAAATTAAACAAACACACACAAAGTAAACAAGAGAAGGGAGCCTTTTCCCCTAGAGACAGTCACATTGCCAGTGTCAGGTAAACCTGAAAATTCACATTCTCAATGCATATCCCTTTTTAACATCTCTGGGGAACAAAGGAAGACATCTTTCCAAATGGTAGACTTGAAGGGGTCACCATTTGTTGACCTATTTAAATTCTGGAATTTCTCAAGAGATGCTGGAGGCACTGAAACATTCAGACAACCTAGAATCTCATGTTTTGTAAGTGGTATATTGGCTTCTCTTTCTCTCATGTTGAACCACTGCCCAAGGCACACTGGCAGCTGCAGGGCTGGAAGAACTTATGTCTTGCCTGGACATACAAGGATCACACAGACATGTGAGCACAGGCAGTGAATATTAAGCCTGCATGTTGTCCTGGAGCTTTGGTATAAGGCTACCTAGCCATTTAAAAAAAATAAAACAAATGTAATTGTTTATTGTCCCTTGCAGTTCTGCTTCTATTAAAATGCCTGGACTGGCCAGCAGATGGTTTGAATACATGACAGCATGTTCAACTCTAAGAGTATGCTTCCCTTCCATTCTAGCTCAACTGCTTAGTACAGCAAAGGACTTATGTGTTGCTGGAAAAAAAAAAAAAGATTAGGGCACCCTGACCAGCATCCCCTGAAAGGAAGGGTGATTATTCCTTCTTCTTCTCTGGATGATTGATTACAGTAGGATGTTCTTAGCCCAGAGTTTAACAAAGTTTATTAAGCCCACTGAACATCATGAATGTACTTAAAGAATAAATTGAGAAAGAAAAGAAGTATAGTAATCTCAAAAACAGACACCTAGATTCAAACCTAAGTACAGATAATTATTAGCTGTGGGATTTTAGACAATGCATGGTTTCTCTAAATTCAATTTCCTCATTGTGGTGAAGTAGAGAAAAATAATACTTGCCCTACTGGCTTCATTCAGCTGAAAGCAAATATTCCTTAAAATTAAGTAACATACAGCCAAAAACTATAGACATGTGGGAATGGTATAGCCTTTTGTCTTAGACAAAGTGAACACTCAGTAAATATTTGCTAATTTAAATGAAGATTCATGGGGTGAAATGCCTAAATTTAATGTCCTATACTACGTGCTGCTTTAACAGCTTGTGAAACCAGCAGAGCTTCAAATAGCCTAACCAAGTTTCCCTTCCTACTATGCTTCCATGGATAAGGCCCTTAACCAAACAACCTTCCTTATCATGGGACCACGCGCAGGACCTGCTTATCCTGTAAGATCAGGTTTCCATTCTTTGCCAGCCTACAACGTCATTCAAACATGATAATCACATCCTCCCATGACATTCAGGGGTCATCTCATCTAGTAGGTACTTCAGAGCCTGCCACTCACAACCCCTAGTTGTTGACTGTTCCTCCATGTGGTCCTGCATGGCATACAGTGTCTTTCTTCCCCAGATTGTACGTGTATGTGGCTAATAAATTGCTATTGATCTTATCTGTCCACTGTCTGGTGTAGCATATGTGGCCATCCCTATAAGCACAGGATGAGATTTTTCTCCCTTCCAACAGGATAAGTAGGAGAGGATTAAAACAATAAAAGAAAGAAAGTGGGCAAACAGAAATCAAAGTAGGAGAATGCAAATAAAGAAGCTAGTAGAAGGTAGAATAA
>NW_007733295.1:8945-10042 GCF_000696425.1 Galeopterus variegatus | reverse complement strand
GTACGGGCGCGACACTGAGGGTTGCAATCCGTTGCCGGTCACGAAAAAAGACAAATACTAAAAAAATAAATAAATAAGTAAAAGTTGCCTTTTTCCAAACACTTGACATATTCAAATGAAAAGGGTGCAAGACAGTATTATATTACCATAATACTGTTATAATAATAACATAGCTTATATAATAACAATAATATGCCTTATTATAACTATATAATAATAATAGCTTAAAATATTAGAATATACTAGATCTAATAATGTTTTCAACATAAGTGTGTATACGGATTGATAGCAGTTTTTCAAATGTACAATTAAGACTGGCAATTTTCTCTTTCTAAATGACAGGTACAGAAATAGAAGAGAGGTCCTGTGTGCATTTATTTTAAGACATACTGCATAAGATCAGCAATAACACTGGTGTCCTTTGGTGTATCAATGTGGGTTGGAGAATGTGGGCAGAAAGCCTGGTTCTCACGAAGAAATCTCACTTCTCCGGAGGCTGACATTTAGAGATTTTGTATTAGTTATGTTTTCTTTGAATTGCTCTGGGGACAGGAGAGCTTCATAAATACAAACTTAATTAAATGCAAAGACTTAGTGGTGGATTTGCGATGAAAAAGGGGGAAGAACTCACACTGCCATGTGCTTCAACAAATCAGTTTGCTTAAATAAATGGGAAAGTTATGATAAATCCCCCGTTAAAGTTCATTCTCTATTTTAGGAAGGCACTGCATATAATTAAAACAGTTCTCTGCTCCCCTACAGGAAATAATCAGTATATAAGCAGCAGAATTTTCTTTACCCCAGCTTCCTTACAACCCAAGTTAAATAAAGTAAATAATTTTTCATGTTTACAAAACTTGACTTATTGTATTGATAAAAGTAAATGTTCTGAGTCAAGGACCCTTGCATGTGTATCCCTTATCTGCCATTGTACCAGGGATATGATTATGGTCAAGTAGCAATCTCCTTAATGTAAGAAAAAGGCTAGTTGTGGGTAGTCACACAGTCTGCCTTAAGTCACAGTCACAGTCACAACGACGTAGTTAATTATTTTGCAATATTACATCATATGTATATTTTTGTATTTATTTATTGAG
>NW_007733295.1:6807-8343 GCF_000696425.1 Galeopterus variegatus | reverse complement strand
AAAAAAAAAAAAAAAAAAAAAAAAAAAAAAAAGTAAATGTTCTCTGAGTCAAGGACCCTTGCATGTGTATCCCTTATCTGCCATTGTACCAGGGATATGATTATGGTTAAGTAGCAATCTCCTTAATGTAAGAAAAAGGCTATTTGTGGGTAGTCACACAGTCTGCCTTAAGTCACAGTCACAGTCACAATGACGTAGTTAATTATTTTGCAATATTACATCATATGTATATTTTTGTATTTATTTATTGAGAATGTCTGGGTCTCAATACGTATTGCTTCTCCCCACTCCCATTCTGTCTTTAAAGGATTCAAGAAAAAAAAAATATTGAGTTGTCCTAGTTGCAAAAGATCACACTATCAGACTACATGATCCCTTTCTTATTATCCCAGCTCTCCCAGGATATGTGATGTTCATTTTCATTTCATCAGGTCAGAGATAATATTTCTGTAAATAGGGAATTTAAAATAAAATTGATCTGGACTATAGAGTGATGGAGTGGGACACAGGTCTGATCTTTTAACTGCTTACATACTGTGAGTCACATTTCAAAGAAAGCACCCAGTTTCATTCTACTGGTCTTTGATTGTTGATACATTACAATTTTTCAGTTGAAATAGATTTTATGGGATCAGCCAAACAGAAAGCAAGGCCTTGTGAGGAAAGAGGATGTTAGCTAAGTGAGTTTTTATTATAATCATCAATCCTCTGTGTGTCTCTGTGTGTTTATCGGGGTAGGTTTGTATATGGTTTTGAAAGGAAAGAAGAAATAAAGAATGTAGGCTGGAAAGACAGAAAAAAGCAACACCACCTATAATGCTTTGAAGAGAGATGCACTGACTTTGAATTTTGTTGGTGTAGTTTCTTTCTACATGTTCTCCAGTAATTATATCAACACTCTCAGCATTCTCTATGTCTTTGGCTTCTCTGCTTTCAACATGTTTGAAATTAGTTTTAAAAAATAGCAATAAGGGCCGGCCCTGTGGCTCACGTGGGAGAGTGTGGCGCTGGTAGCGCTGAGGCCACGGGTTTGGATCCTATATAGGGATGGCCAGTGCACTCACTGGCTGAGCGTGGGGCAGACCACACCGTGCCGAGGGTGGCGATCCACTTACCGGTCAGGAAGAAAAAAAAATAGCAATAAAAACAGAATCAATATCCCAGCCCCACTGCTCTCCAACTTAAAACCATTTAGTATTCTGTCGGAAACAGTTCTTCCACTTGTTTTTGTCTGTTTTTAAATAAGATTAAGTATATGAAAGCCTCAGAAACAGTCTCTCTTTTCTTCTTTTGTGTTACAGATTTTAGAGAAATGAGAAATTAGCAAGAGCCTGATGACGTTAAGTGGGCCTAACATATGTTTATGATACAAATGGAAAAGAATATACAGGGAAATTAAAGATTTGTTGGAGAATCTAAATATAGAAATATCCTTCCTAGTTGATCTTTATTTTATTATTAAACAAAAAGAAAACAAAAAAATATTTTAGAATATAATTCTTTTTAATTGACCAAAGTTTCTTGAGAAAAACTATA
>NW_007733295.1:4680-5576 GCF_000696425.1 Galeopterus variegatus | reverse complement strand
TTCCCTACTATATTTGCATCTCCACTTCCAAGGTTCTCTCAAGCAGTCCTTCAATGGAAAACTTACCATTTTGTCCCTACTTTTCTCAGGTGGAATCACTTTTTAAATCCAATATTGAAATGAATGTATTGCATTCTGCTGAGCAAAATAGAGAACATAAAAATAACTAAGATTAGGCCCTTGCCTTCAGAGACTTACAGTCTAGTGGAAGAGTTTCTTGTACACAAACACTAAACGTAATTTCCTAGAGATTCTCTTTTGCGTCATTCACGTCCTTATGTCTTCTCTCCAAAGTAAAACTAACTAACCTCATAAATAATTTATTAAATACATCACTCCTCTTTTGCAAGCTAACAATTGTTTTTTAATAAGACCTCTCTGGGGACAATAATAACTCAAATGAGTAAATCCAAAAGAAGGAATTTCAGGAACTCCAACACATTGTTTATGGAGGTTTGATGTAGATGGCTACCAACAAGGGACCCCTCAAGTGTCATTCACCTAATTTTATCTACATATCTGACCAACCCTGATATCTAACATGTCACTCACACATGGCAATCAATTAACTTGATCCAGAAAACTTGATCCACTTCCTGGATGAGACAGTGGCATTATTTTAAGATTCACATATTACATACAACTTACTGTTTTCTGTATCTTTACAAGGTGGTATTTCAGGAGGAAAGCAGTCCTGATGTGGCCTGAATAATGTCAGAGTTTTCACGTTATTAGTATTCAGGCTTCGGGTTAGGCAACAAAGTTGCCAACAGACCTGAAGAGGTGTTTAGAATACATTCAGTGTTAAGAGCCCTTTCAATGATTCAGAGCAGCTACAATTTTTGCTTTTATTAAGCTAGAACAATGAAAGAGGAAAGATGCCTGTTTTTTTTTTT
>NW_007733295.1:1760-3768 GCF_000696425.1 Galeopterus variegatus | reverse complement strand
TTAAATACTAAAATTTAGCATTTTCTCTCAGTGAGATTTTAGGATAGTTTACCTTCTAGGAACGTGTCTAGGAATCTCTTTGGTTCAGAAATCACTCAAAAGTCTTTGCAGCAAAGAAGGAACCTCTGCTAAAAATCTGATATTAGAATTTTTTCCCTGATTATAAGAGCAATAGGATCCATTTTGGAACATTTCCATATAAATATATTAAATATACAATTCTTTCAATTAAGATGACCACTATTAATATTTTAACTTTATCTTTTAAATCCTTTAAATATAGGTGAAATCATGGAATACATTAGTACATTTTGACTTAAATGTAAGTAATCAGTATTTCCGTATTAATCAAGGTTTTAAGACAAATACAAAGAGATCCCAAATTTATGTTTTCTTTAAAGGACTGAAGAATAAAAACTTACCCTCCGTTTGACTAGACCTAAGGAGCATCCTTGATACTAGTCACCTGAGACTGAAAGGAGGCCACTACCATTTCTGAATTTTTTAACATATAGAACTGCAAGATTTGGGGAAATGTAAGAAATAAATGGAAGAAATCTAAAAGCTTGTCATAATAGTATACACCTCTGTATTAAAAAGAGCTGTTTTGGTTTGCAGTTCAGGCTTCAGAAACTGGTTTAGAAACTATTTAACTCAATAAAATAGAAACAATTTCATTCCGTACTTCTCATAAATGAAAGGGGCATGTGAGTGGGTGCATCTGCCATGTGGTGTTACAGTTGATTTTCACAACTATTATTTATTAAACAACTCATACAAAATGAGAATATTACTCCTACTGTTAACACTCTGGCTCACAATGTAGTAGCAACTGTTTTAGTGCCGGCCACCCAAGTACTAAATCAGGCACTTGATATGTGTTTGGAATGTATTATCTCACTTAAAATTTAACCTCAGAACAATATCATGGAGGTAGATATTTACTCCTATTTGACAGAAAAAGAAGTCTGGAAAAGATCACATAACTTGTCCAAGGCCATAGAACTATTAGTTGGAATGTAATGTCAGGATTCATACTCAGACCTTTCAATGTCAACATCTGTACTTTCTTCTTTGAAGCATCCTGGTGCGTAACTGTCTTAAAATGTCAACAGAATAGGCAAGCTCTCTGCACTGTGGGATGAGACTTCTAGCTGAAACATAGAAATCAGTGAGCCTGTCTGAAATTTTACTCCCCTAGCATAATCTTTTTGGTTTTGTTTATGGCTTTTGATCCTCAAAAACCTCGAATTTTAATATGCATTACCTTAGAATATGAAAAATTTAAACAAGCACTCAGAGGTGGGGAGGGACAGATTATTGTAACTGACAGCAAGCTGAAAGCAGGGCCCCGTGAAATGCAACCAGCAAAAGAGCATTAAACATGAATGTGGTCACCCAAAAGAAGGACGGCAGACATGCACCTATCCACCTTGCCTTGGCTTAGTCATTGTGTGGTGTGTGTGTGTGTGTGTGTGTGTGTGTGTGTGTGTGTGTGTGTAGACCAAGCAAGTAAAATGGAGACCAACAGGAATTATTCTGCTACACAAATTCACCCAGTATTTAAAATAAGTGTTTATTTTGACTTGAGATTTTTCCAAGAGGCTATTTGCATTCATCTCATTTATTGGCTAATCACTCAATCATGGCTTTCCTACTTTGCCTGGATGAGCACAGTCTGAAGCATAGATAGAGACTGATGTGCCACTCTGAAAATGGAGCCAGTAATAAGAAACCACTGTGTGAGATGCTTTTGTGGGTTGCTCATGCTATAAAGGCACCAGCAGAGTTTGACTTTTTTTTTTTATTTCTAAGTTTACATCTTTCTTTTCTTGCCATCACGTTTTTGTCAGTCTTGCCTTACAGTTCCGCATATCTGCCAACATTTGGCTGCATGAAATAGATTTATTATTCTCCCTGCTATTTGTTTTCTTTTCTACTTCCTTCATATTTCCAAACAAAAATGTTTTTTTTCCCTCAACAAAAAGTACTAATGGGCTTTGCCTCT
>NW_007733295.1:0-399 GCF_000696425.1 Galeopterus variegatus | reverse complement strand
CAAAAAAAAAAAAAAAAAAAAAAAAAAAAAAAAGACAGGTGGGTGTATTAGGCAGGTTTCTCTAAAGTGGAATACGTAGAGAGGGATGTAGATATAGATATTTATTTATTTACATTTAAAACGATTTTTGGTAAAAATTGGCTCATGTGATTAAGAGGCCAAGAAGTCTGAAGACCGGCTATCAGCAAGCTGAAGACTCAAGAGAGTGGATGGTACAGTTCCACTGTACATTCAAAGGCTTGAAAACCGGGAGAGCCCTTGATAATGATGTTTAAGTTCCAGCCCAAATCAAAAAGCCTGATAACCAGAAGAGCTGATGCTCTAAGTTCCAGTGCAAGTGCAAGAGAAGACCAATGTTCAAGGTTATTTAGTCAGGCAGAAAAAGTTTCCTGATACTCA
>NW_007733294.1:217637-223672 GCF_000696425.1 Galeopterus variegatus | reverse complement strand
CGTAGTGTCACTTAACATTGCACAGTATGGTATGCATAGTTCGAGAAGGTTTATAGTTGGGATTGAAGGATTGATCTCATGATCATGTTTGTTTTTTAGCAAGGTGAACTCATTGCTGAGGATGTTGCCTTGCATCAGATGATGTCTTGGCTGAATCTTCTATTTGAAGTTACCAAACTGTAATATCTGCACACATGCTCTAAGACATTATTGGTTTCAAATAGTGATATCCCAGCTATATTATCCTGTTTTCACTTTTCACCTAGAACCTTTATAATATTCCTTATGCTTTCAATCTTACATAGTAAAACACATTCATTTTAATATATATTTACAAAATTTTAAAAACTTTTTGAACATACAAAAGAAAACCAGGTGGGAGGAGGTGGCCTAAAGTTCCTAGCCCCAAGTTCAAATTGGAAAAATAGCCAGAATCCAGCTGCCTCCCCAAAGATTAAACCACGAGTTCTACTAGAAGGAAAATATTATAAGAAGGAATAATAATAAAAAATCTGAATAGCAACTGCAGGAAGCAAGGCTGTTGAGATAGTTATTTTGTTTGTTTGTTTATTTGTTGCATTTTGTTTTTAATTGTATATATTTAAGATGCACAACATGATGTTTCGATATACATATACATAGTGAAATGATTACTACAACCAAGCAGATTAATATAACCATCTCTGCACATGACAACTTCTGTGTGTGTGACGAAAGAGTAGCTGAAATCTGCTCTCTTGGCAAGTATCCAATGTACAATACTGTGTTGTTGAGGTTTTTTTTTTTTTTTTTTTTTTTTTTTTTNCCAGACCCATCGCCATTTTCCGCCCGAGGGTTGAATAATTAAAGGAGAAGTTTTCACTATTTGTTTGTTTTCCTAGTGGGCTGATGCTGTCCTTTGTGATCCTTGAATAGTAGATACGTGAAACCATGCATTTGTCAGAATCTATAGAACTTTACAGAGCAAAGTCTGAACCTGAACCTGGGTGGTCGCTCTTGGTCTCTGGCACCCATGGCTGAAGGGCCGCATGGCAGTCGTGCCCGGGAACCAGCAAGGGTTCCTCACGTCTCACACACCAGCGTCTTCCGCCAGTCATGTTTTATTTTTTAAGCATTGTGATGTGAACAGTGATCTGAGCACATTATTTTTATTAAATTTTTGTGCTGTAAATTTTCAAAAATCTACAAAAGCAGGGAGAATAGAAAAACCAATTTCCATGTATCCATCACCTAGCTTCCAACATGCATCAAGTCGTATACAATCTGGATTTTATCCCAGTGGAACTAACCTGCAACAGATTCCTGAAACATACCATATTACCTGGAAATATTTCAGTATCTTTAATGACCACAGCTGATTGAACATAAACAGAACACCACTATTACACACAAAAATAAAAATTTGTTCTTCATGCAATCTGTGAGGAAAATGGAATCTGTGTAGTCAGGGCCCCTAGCCTCATATCCTGCTGGGTATGACTCAGCACATCAGTTGAAAACAAGTTATATAAGAGTGGTGTAACTGTGTGTGTATGCCCATATACTCCTTGGTTTGTTGCGATTGTCGTGTACTTTCTGTGTAAAAGGCAAAAGCTCTGAACCACTGGCCAGCAGAGTTCACATTGCAATAAAGCATGTCCATCCTGTTATCAGCTGCCAGAATCTTTTTCAACTACCTGACTCACAACCTGCACCGGACAGCGCAGAGGGGTTTGTGATCCATCTCGACATAATCAAATATCTAAATAGTATTAAAACTACCCCATTGGTGTCAAGTTTGTTTCTTGGTTTTACATCACATTTGATTCAGGATCTTCATAAAATCCACACTGGGCAACTGCTTGATGTATTTCTGAGGAATCTTTATTTCTGGGGAATCTTTTAATATTGCTAACTCATTCATTTCTTGGGATTGAAGGTCAGGGGAGAGGAGGGATGATGTATGTGTGTGAGTAACTTATTTCTGGAGAAAATTTTTTTTTCTTGCAGTTTTCTACAGTTTGGATTTTGAGGATTGCTACCTCGTAGTGTCACTTAACATTGCACAGTATGGTATGCATAGTTCGAGAAGGTTTATAGTTGGGATTGAAGGATTGATCTCATGATCATGTTTGTTTTTTAGCAAGGTGAACTCATTGCTGAGGATGTTGCCTTGCATCAGATGATGTCTTGGCTGAATCTTCTATTTGAAGTTACCAAACTGTAATATCTGCACACATGCTCTAAGACTTTTTTTTTTTTTTTTTTTTTTTTTTTTTTTTTGTGGCTGGCCTGCACAGGGATTGAACCCTTAACCTTGGTGTTATCAGCACCAGGTTCTAACCAACTGAACTAACCAGCCAGCCTTATCGAGAATGTTTTTATGATATGGGAGTTTGCTACATCTTGGCCATGAAAAGGAGCTTCACTTAAAGATGATGAAGTAGAAAAAGTTTCAGGGGTCTCCTCTTCCTCATCCACTGCATTGGCCAAGGAAAAATAAATTCCTGTCTTTTGCTGTGGCCTTTGGTGGAGTGCTGTAAATCGATGTGTTATCCCACACAGAGGGTTCTGTTACTTCTTTGTGCTTAACAACAGTGTTTGATGAATGATGCATGTTAGATCCCATACCATCATGCACCACATAACAATGCTTTCTTAAAAAAGGGCCAAATGTACCACAGTGGTCCCATAAGATTATAATGGCCATATCATATATTCTAGGTGTACATAGGATACACCATCTTGGTTTGTGTAAGTACACTTTATGCACAATGACGAAATCACCTGAGGATGCATTTTTTGGAATGTATCCCTGCTGTTAAGCAATGCATAAGTGTATTTATACCTCAAACTCCCCAAATTTATAACTCCCAAATTATTATTGAAATATAACTTATGTAGAAAACCTTTAGTTCCTCACCACATAGGCCTCTCCACTGGGCTGAGTGTCTTTATGGTGTGGCAGTAGGTCCCCCCTAAAGCAAGTGATTTAAAAGAGCCAATGCAAAAGCCACAATATCTTTTATGACCTAGCCTTGGAAGGACATATTTCATGTCTTCCATATTGTATTGGTCACACACAAACCAATCCTGGTATAATGTGGAAGAATACTACACCAGGTATCAATATCAAGAGACAGATCACTGGGAACCATCTGGGACTCTTTCTACAAATCAGTGAAGAAAAATCTTCAGCAGGTCCTCAGCCTTCTAGTCAATATGGAGTAGCATTTGATAACCTATAGGTTAACTCAGTCTGAAAAGAAACCTTATAAGTGTAATCTTTATGATAAAGCCTGCAGGAAAGTCTTTAATGATAGCTCCAGAGAGTCATATGAAAATTTACTGTAAAGGAAGCTGAATGAATGTCGTCAAAATAGAAAACCTTTCATTTGACACTCATCTCTTAAGACACGCTTGAAAAATCACACCACAGAGGAACACTTGATATATAAGGAATGTTGGAAAGCCTACAACACAAACAATTGCATTACTGAGCACAAGACAATATATTTTGTTCAGATATTCAGCATGCAATCATTGTGAATGAAATCTTGAATCTTCTCTCTGTTTTTAACATGTGAGAATTCATATCAGAGAGAAAGACCCACTGAATGCCGTCAGTATTGGAAAGACTTTCATTATTCCACGTTGCTTAGGAAATTAAGAATGCACACTGCAAAAGATGTTGTGAATATAAAGGATGAGTTAAACTCTTCAATGATGCCTTGTATTAGTCAGGGTTCTCCAGAGAGACAGAATCAATAGGATATGTTATAATTATATGAGAGGGATTTATCAGGGGAATTAGCCCACATGACTATGAAGAAAAGTCCCAAGATAGGCCGTCTATAAACTGGATGCTGGTAGCGTGGCTCAGTCCAAGTCCAAAGGCCTCAAAACCAGGGAAAAGGATAGTGTCCTTGGTGTAAGTTCTGGAACCCAAAAGCTGAAGTGTTTCGAGCTCTGATGTCCACGGACAGGAGAGAAGAGTGTGTTCCAGCTCCAGCAGATCGAGAGAGAGAGCTTCACCTCTTTCCTCTGTCTTTTGTTCTCTCTGGACCCCCAGCGGATTGGATGGTTCCCACCCACACTGAGGGTCACTCAGACTCTCATACTAATTTCTACTGGAAACATCCTCACGGAC
Organism: Galeopterus variegatus; assembly: GCF_000696425.1. Lineage (NCBI taxonomy): Eukaryota > Metazoa > Chordata > Mammalia > Dermoptera > Cynocephalidae > Galeopterus > Galeopterus variegatus. Next base: position 219,543 of record NW_007733294.1, on the reverse strand, counting down.
ACACCTAAAAAGATTGCTTTACCAGATTTCTCAGCATTCCTTCATCTAACCAAGTTGACACCTAGAATTAACCTTCACATGCCTCTTACATTAGTAAAATATTAAAATTCTCCATAGGTGCCACAACCTTTGAGTGTATTCATTTTAGAACATCCTTCAATGATTCCTCTCTTCTTTGTATATGTGAGAACTCCTAGTTGAGGGAAAACATAGGAATGCCATTAAAATGTAGATGCCTCCACCTCAGCTCTTTACTGAGTGGCCACCAAATAACATACTGGGAATAAAAATAATAAATGTTATGAGTGCAAGATCACCTTCATAAGTGTCTCATCCTTAGATTGGGCCACTAGCTCATTAATTTTGTTAAATAAAAATTATTGGACAGCAGGAATAATGCCCAGGGACCTTAACAGCTATGGGCAGCTACCCACCTGACTGACGGATGGCAGGAAGGGTGCCTGGGGTCAACAGCTGTGGGCAGCCAATTGACCAAATGACAGATGGCAGAAAGCATGCCCACTGACATCAGGAGCCAGGGGCATCCCCCACCATTGCTGTAGACACTGCTACTATGTATGTGGTCTGCCAAAGCCACTGCCACAGCCACTTGTGCCATAAGGGTGGCTTGCAGCCACAGCAGCAACCACCACCACTATTAAGGTGGCCCAACAACCACTCAACTATATTGACACAAAGAGGGTCACCAGAAGAGCCTGGGGAGAGAGGTAAATGAGCACAGACCCATGACGTGATAGACCAACCCATAAGCTAAATTATGCTGCCACACATGGTAGCACACCTACGGGTATGAGGTATGTGTGTGGCCCACATGACTGCCTTGATACAAGGAGAGACACATGTGGAACCCCATAAGAGTGCAAAACCCAGGATACCCAGATAGAGGAAGGAAAAAATTCCCAATCACCACCAACCCATCCTTCAACTGGGGAAAGCAAGGTCCCACAAAGAGCCTCTGCCTATAGAAAAGGGGACAGAGAAACCCCACCCAGGGTCACCCATTCAAACTTAGGAGCTCCTTTATACCCCAGTGCACCCATCAGGGTCACAGGACTCTAGCTGGGGTCCCAACAAACCTGCCCAGGGTCACCCACCCCAGCCAAAGAGTGACAGGGCACCCAGGTACTTCTCCCAAGAACTCAAGAGCTTGCTCACATCCCTAGTGAATCAACATAATGCTACTAACCTCAGCAACAAATCACTAAGTGCCCCAGTGCCTAGACCACAGAGGTACTCACACACAAGTCCAACACTGAATATGGCCAAAGTATCCACACGGAGACTACATTGCTGCATCTACCCAGAACCATTACTAAAACACACTACTCAATGGTCAATGTAAAACACATCTACAGGAGGAAGTCTCTCTCCTCAAAGCCCACACCAGAGTAATAGAAGAGTCAATAGCTCTACCAGATGACCAGACATCAATGTAGAGATACTAGAAATACCAAAACCAATAAAATATAAAATATAACACCACCAAAGGAATCAAATAATTCTCAAGTACCAGATCCCATAGAGCACGGAACCCTTGAAATGACTGAAAAGAAATTCCAAGTAACAATCTTAAAGAAGCCCAATGAAATATAAGAAGACTCAGATGACACAGAGAAATAAGAATAAGAAAAAGTATCCAGGATATGAAAGTGGAAATTTACAAAGAGATTAGTACCTTAAAAAAGAAGGTAGCAGAACTCCTGGAACTGAATGATTCATTAAACAAAATATAAAACACAACTGAGAGCTTAAGCAACAGGTTACAATGAGCAGAAGAAAGAGTTTAAGATCTTGAAGATGGTCTTTTCAAAATAACCCAGATGGACAAAAAAAAAAGGAGAGAGAGAGAGAGAGAGAGAGAGAGAGAGAGAGAGAGAGAGAGAGA
>NW_007733294.1:208860-216637 GCF_000696425.1 Galeopterus variegatus | reverse complement strand
AGAGAGAGAGAGAGAGAGAGAGAGAGAGAGAGAGAGAGAGAGAAGGAAAGAAATGAAAAAAAGAAAAAAAAAGAATTAAAATAATGCAGAAAATCTAAGAGAACTAGCAGGCAGCCTTAAATGCACAAACATCTGAATAATCAGTGTTCTGGAAGGAGAAGAGAAAGGAAAAGGCATTGAAAACCTATTCAGTGAAATAATAGAGGAAAATTTCCTAGGTATAGGAAGGGACATGGACCTTCAGATCCAGGAGGTTCGGAGATCCTCAAACAGTTTCAATCAAAAAAGTTCTCTCTGAGACACATTATAGGCAAACTCTTCCCCCACGGGGTTGCAGAGAGTGCAGCTGTGCAGCATTCAGATCAATTGTCTGCCTGATCTGTTTCTTGTAAGTAGCCACCCGTCAATAATAATAATAATAATAATAATAATAATAAATAATAATCCCCATTAATCATATGGAGTTGCCTGCTTCATTGTTTGGTCTTAGGATACCTTCTTAGCTTGGTGGTCATTATACTGTTAGCTCACATTTGAACAATAACTAATGTTAATTTTTGCTCAATAATATACTCTCAACGCTTTTCCATATTCACGAATATATGATTTCTAATGTCTGAGTCTTTGATTTGAATTTATAATAAATTGCTTTAACCAATCTCCTATTAAAAGACATTTAGGATTTTGGTAAGTTTTCAATATTATAAATAGGATTGTGTTGAATACATTTGTGGCTCCATCTTTGTTCATGTGTTGGATTATTTTCTTTGGAAACCCCCCTTGGACAGGAATTCCTAGAAAGAGGGTATGCATAGTTTAAGACTCCTGATAAACATTTCTAAATTGTCTTCCAAAATTGCTATTCTATTTTATATTCCCATCAAGAATGAAAACAAGTAACATTCACCCAAACCTTATCCACAAAAGGGTATTATTACTGTTTTAGTATTTGCAAATGGCTGGAAAATTCATTCTTTGAGGCTGAATTTATTTTTGCATATTTATAGTTGCATTGTATTTCCTCTTTGTCCATTTTTTGAGTATTTGAATTGTTCTTATCAATTTGTAAAAGTTTAAAAAAAACATTAGAACTATTGATCTTTACTTTTCACATTTGACATTTTTAAAATCTAAGATGTCATTTGTCTATTATTTTTTCAGGAGATTTTTCTTATAAAATCTTTAATTTTTATAGAATAAAGCCAGCCTACACATCCTTCCATGGATGATTGGATAAAGAAAATGTAGTATATATATATATGTCTATTATTTTTTCAGGAGATTTTTCTTATAAAATCTTTAATTTTTATAGAATAAAGCCAACCTACACATCCTTCCATGGATGATTGGATAAAGAAAATGTAGTATATCTCAAGAAGACAGAAAATAACAAATGCTGGTGAAGATGCAGAGAAGAGGAAACTCTCATGCCTTGTAGGTGTGAAGGTAAATTAGTACAATTACTATGGAAAACAGAATGGAGACCTGGAAAATCCATATTGCATCTCCTGCATGGGGGAAATAAAAACCATGGAAATACAACCTATGCTATACCCTTTTAACTATCTAACCACTTCTCACCCTGTGCTTTGGATCTTGAATATTTCCTTATTGAGGGAAGAAAGTTGGTATCTCAAAATCCACAGGGTTATCAAATAAAAGATTAAGTTTATTTGAGGGGCAAAAACAACAAAAAACCCCATAAGATACTGACACTTGTCGGGTAATATGTGCAGTCAAAATAGAGAATGCTAGAAAACCATTGAAAAAGATATGGGCTTTTATAGTTAGAATATGTCGAGACTCATTTGGAGAGATCACAGGGACATGTAAAATACCACTGAGTTCTCCTGAAGGGCTACCAAAGAACTATGGATGTATGATAGGTGGATCAGGAAGAATGCAATGTCAGCATGGGAAGACATTTCCCAGGCTTCAGTGCAGATAGTCTGGGACATGTAGTTGGATTCCAATAAGCCGGAGATGTGACAATGATGTATACCTGAGGCCTGCATGTCTCCCAGCTCTCTTTCCCTCCAGCAGAACCCAGGAGGCCACATATCAAAGTAACAGAACCACACAATTAAAGTTTATCTCCAAGTTCCACATGAAGAAGAGCCTCCTGATCTGCACTGGACTTTGCAAGAGCAAAATATAAATCTTAAGCCACTGAGATTTTAGGGTTTATTTGTTATTGCAGTGTATCTTAGCCTATACTGACTAATCATCAGACTACATCCTGAGTGAAACAAATATAAGGACTGAAGAACATTTAAGGACACCGAATGAAATCTCGTTCAGATCACATTAATTGTATCATGTCAACAATTGTCTTTTTCTTTACTAATTCACTTTTTTCAACAAATAGTGTTTAAGCACCTATGGTATGTAAAGTGCTGGAGATACATAGACACAGGAAGAGAAGACTAGAGCCTGGTTTGGAGATGGTTCTGCATGATATGTAAGCACCCCACAAAAGCGGACCATTACAGGACTACAGTCCCTTTCTGGCTCATCTCTGAAGGACAGTGGTGAGGGGAAATATTCTCAATGGGCAGAAATTTGGGCAGTGTACTTGGATGTGCACTTTGCTTGGAGGAGAAATGGCCAGATGTGTGGTTATATACTGATTCGTGGGCTGTAGCCAATGTTTGGCCAGATGGTCAAGGACTTGGAAGGAACATGATTGGAAAATTGGTGACAAAGAAATTTGGGGAAGAGGTATGTATATAGACCTCTGTGAGTGAGCAAAGGATGTGAAGATATTTGTTTCCCATGTGAATACCCACCAATCGGTGACTTCAGCAGAGGAAGACTTTAAATGATCAGATGGAAAGGATGACCCGTTATGTGGATACTATCAACCTCTTTCCCCAGACACCTCTGTCATCACCCAATAGGTTGATGAAGAAAATGGCCATGGTGGCAGGGGTGGAGGTTCTGCATGGGCTCAGCAACATGAACTTCTCTTATTTCTTTATCATGCATGTAACATACGATATATTGACTTTATATCAGTATTTAAGTATTGTTAATTTTGCATCATAGTATTTAAGTTATTGGATACCAGAAGAGTAAGCATCATCTAAGGATGTTAGCTCCTCTTCTGAAGAAGGGGTTAACACATTTTCAGTTATATGCAGGGTAGTTGTGTCATATTAGGCAGAATCATTAACTTGATATTGTCTCTATTTGGAGATTAAGTATGTTTTAAGGATGTGTGTATAGGTTCCAAGTTAACAAGGAGTAGATGCGTGATGGTTAATTTTAGGTGTCAGCTTAACTGGATTAAGGAATATCTAGAAAACTGATAAAGTTTTATTTCTGGGTACATCTGTATGGGTGTTAACAAGGAGTAGATGCGTGATGGTTAATTTTAGGTGTCAGCTTAACTGGATTAAGGAATACCTAGAAAACTTATAAAGTTTTATTTCTGGGTACATCTGTATGGGTGTTTCCAGAGAAGATTGGAGTTTAAGTCTGTGGAATGAGTGGGGAAGATCTCCTAATGTGGGCAGGCACCATCTAATCAGCTGGGGGCCTGGATAGAAGAAAAAGGGCAGAGAAATGGCAACTTCTTCCCTTTCTCTCTCCTGAAACTGGGATACTCTTCTACTGCCTTTGAACATTGGAGCTCCAGGCTCTCTGGCCTTTGGACTCCAGGACTGACACCAGTGCACCGCCCTACGCCGCCGGTTTCTTAGGTCTTTAGCCTTGTACTGAGAGTTGCCCCATCAGCTTCCCTGGTTCTGAAGCCTTTAAACTTGGACTGAGCCATGTTGCTGGCATCCCACAGTCTCTAGCTTGCAGATGGCCTGTCACGGTGCTTCTCAGCCTCCGTAATTGTGTGAGCCAATTCCCCTAATCTCTTCTCAAGTATCTGTATCTACATCTATATCCCATTGGTTCTGTCTCTCTGGAGAATCCTGTCTAATAAGGTAGACTTTCAAAAAATATGTTACATAAGTAAATGAATGATGACTCTCTATTTCAAAGACAAGGAAACTGAAGCTCAAACATGTTAAATGACTATCCCAGGGTCATACAGCTGTAGGTGGCTGAGCTGGCCTTTGAAATCTTGATCACAAAGCTCTTTTTTTCAGAACTTTTGTCCCTGTTCTTCTCCTCCTTTGACCCAAATACTTAGTATCGGGTTCAGAAACAAGACTAAATATTTACTTTGAGTCACCTTAGCACTTAGGATTCTATTAGTCAGCAATATAGTTGGACAATTTGATAACAATATTGACCCAATTGATGAAGTCTCCATCTTTGTTATTGTCGACAGCTACAACTTGGGGGTGCGGCACATGATTACAGAAAAGGGTTTATTTATGATAGGTTGGACTTCAATGCTTGGCTTGTCCAGAGTGCTCAATACAGGGGTGACAGTTTCAAGGGATATGGAAACAAGAGATGACACAGCTCTCAACCATAGCCAATTGTGTTAGGCTGTTGGCATCAAGAAAGCCAAGGATGGTGTATTAGCCTGTTTTTACATTGCTATCACAGAATATCTGAGACTGGGTAATTTATAAAGAACAGAGGCTTAGTTGGCTTACGATTCTGGGACAGCTGCATCTGGCATGGGCCTCAAGCTGCTTCTCCTCATGGTGGAAAGAGGCAGGGAGCTGGCGGGTACAAGCAGATCACATGGCGAGAGGAAGCGAGAGAGAGAGGGGAGGTGCCAGGGTCTTTTAAACAACCAGCTCTTGCAGGAACTAATAGAGCAAGAGCTCACTCACTACCCCTCCCCCCTCCCCCAGGGAGAGCATTAATCCATTCATGAGGGATCCGCCCCCATGACTCAAACAGCTCCCAACACTGCCACATTGGGGATCAGATTTCCATGTGAGTCCCTGCAGGACAATATCTCCAGACTCCATCAGATGGTCTCTGTCTGTCCACACCCCTTCCCTGTAAGTTTGTAACTCCCTCTTACTCTGACTCTGGGCTTGGACGTGAGACTTGCTTTGGGTAATGGAGCATTAGAAAATGTGACTCAATCTACAAATTTAATGCAATCCCCATTAAAATTCCTATGACATTTTTCTCTGACATGGAAAGAACTATACAGTCATTTATCTGGAATAACAAAAGACCACGAATAGCCAAAGCAACGCTGAGCAAAAAAAATAAAGCTGGAGGTATTACTCTACCTGACTTTAAACTATACTACAAAGCTATAATAACCAAAACAGCATGGTATTGGTATAATAACAGAGACTCTGATCAATGGAATAGAATAGAGCACCCTGAAATCAACCCACGCACTTACTGCCATTTGATCTTCGACAAAGGCATTAAGTCTATTCACTGGGGTCGGGACTCCCTCTTCAGCAAAGGGTGCTGGGATAACTGGTTATCCATTTGCAGGAGATTGAAACTAGACCCACATCTCTCACCATTTACTAAAATCAACTCAAAATGGATTAAGGATTTAAATATACACCCTGAAACAATAAAACTTATTAAAGAAAATATAGGAGAAACCCTTCAGCAAATAGGGCTGGGCACAGACTTCATGAATATGACCCCAAAAGCATGGGCAACCAAAGGAAAAATAAACAAATGGGACTATATCAAACTGAAAAGTTTCTGCACAGCAAAAGAAACAATTAACAGAGCTAAAAGACAGCCAACAGAGTGGGAGAAAATATTTGCAAAATACATGTCTGACAAAGGACTAATATCCAGAATATATAAAGAACTCAAACAACTTTACAAGAAAAAAACAAGCAACCCAATTAAAAAATGGGCAAAAGAGCTAAGTAAGCATTTCTCTAAAGAAGATATGCAAATGGCCAACAGTCATATGAAAAAATGCTCAACATCACTCAGCATCCGGGAAATGCAAATCAAAACCACACTGAGATACCATCTCACCCCAGTTAGGATGGCCAAAATCCAAAAGATGCTGAAAGATAAATGCTGGTGTGGTTGCGGAGAAAAAGGAACTCTCTTACATTGTTGGTGGGAATGCATAATGGTGCAACCCCTATGGAAAATGGTTTGGAGGTTCCTCAAACAGTTGCAGATTGATCTACCATATGACCCAGCTATTTCACTGCTGGGAATATATCCAAAGGAATGGAAATCATCAAGTCGAAGGTATACTTGTTTCCCAATGTTCATTGCAGCACTCTTCACAATAGCCAAGAGCTGGAATCAGCCCAAATGTCCATCATCGGATGAGTGGATACGGAAAATGTGGTATATTTACACAATGGAATACTACTCAGCTATAAAAACGAATGAAATACTGCCATTTGCAACAACATGGATGGACCTTGAGAGAATAATATTGAGTGAAACGAGTCAGGATGAGAAAAAGAAGTACCACATGTTCTCACTTATTGGTGGGAGCTAAAAAAAATAAACAAATTAATTTACCCACAAACACACACACACACACACACACAAAAAAACCGGGGGGTGGGGGGTGGGGAAGAAGATATAACTACTATACTTTTTTTTGAAGTTGTTACAACAAGCAAACGGAAAGGACATTCTTGGGGGGGAGGGGAGAGAGGGAGGAGGGCGGGAGGTGTCGGTGAAGGGCCATAATAATCATATACATTGTATATTGACAAAATAAAAATTAAAAAAAAAAAAAAGAAAATGTGACTCAAACAGAAGTTTCAAAACTGTGTATGTTCCTTTTTGCCATTTATGTGATCAAGTTAGCTCACTCTTGCTTCCTTACCTCCACCATGAGAATGTGCCCAAGCTCACCTGTTGAGGGATGTGGGAGACACCTGATGGAGAGCTAAGTCCTCCCAGTTGTACCAGGTGAGTCTGTCCTCAGCCATCCCCGTCACAGACTTGTAGTTGTCTGCAGTCACAGGAGTGAGCCCAGCCCTTATCTGCAGACCCTCCCAGCCCACCCACAGAGTCAGGAACTTCCATAAAGTATCCTTGTTTTAAGATACTGAGTGTCAGGAGTGGTTTGTTATGAAACATCATGTGTGGCAATTGCTAACAAATACAACAGCCAATGGATTGTCAGTCTGAATTTGATTGCAACAATTTGGAATGTAGAAAGAAAAGGATATGTGCCTTCCTTTTCTCTTAGTTATCAGGATCATAAGTTCTGTACTGCTTAGATAAAGCTCTTCCTGATAGAAGACTTGCACAAGGCTTTGTCCATCTCTACAATGATCTTACATCTTGTTCTAAAATATAGTTGTCTTAAGGAACTCCGTGTTTGTAAGGAAAGTGGATAAAGCTGTGATTTCCACAACAGAAATGTTTCTTATTATAAACATAAGCTAAGCATCCTTTACCCCTGTGGTCTCACATGTCTCCACTAGAGGGAGAAAAGAGACTCAATAAAAACTGCTTGGTTCTCAGATCCCATAAATATAGTGTAAAATAACATTGCTTTCTTACAATCCAAATAATCTGTGATCTCCAAAATAAATAAATAAATAAAATAAAAATAAAAAAGTTTCCTTTATTCGAGAAATATTTATTGACCACCTCTAATGTGCTTTTCTTCTCCAGAACAGTAAAGTCATTGAAAAAATATTGAAAAATTAAAAAGTAAGAGTATTGGAACTTCAAACATTGTTTAAATATTTTATTTATTTCCAAGGAAGACTTACTAAAATTTTACTTTCTTGTTTTTTTTTTTTTTTTTTTTAAACCCCGTGGCTTTGGTGTTATCAGCCCCGCCCTCCCCCGAGTGAGCCACGGGCCGGCCCATTACCTTCCTGGTTTTAATGGAAGCAAACTCATCAATAAGATTTTCAAAGTAAACTTCTGGGAAAAAATA
>NW_007733294.1:201255-208086 GCF_000696425.1 Galeopterus variegatus | reverse complement strand
AACCCCGTGGCCTTGGTGTTATCAGCACCGCACTCTCCCGAGTGAGCCACGGGCCGGCCCATTACCTTCCTGGTTTTAATGGAAGCAAACTCATCAATAAGATTTTCAAAGTAAACTTCTGGGAAAAAATAAACCTTTAAAGATATCATTCAGCCTTAAAAATGAAGGAGATACTTCCATTGGTGATAATAATACGGGTGAACCTGGAGGACATTAAGCTAAATGAAATAAGCCAGACACAGAAAGAAAAACACTGCTTATATCTTGCTTATATGTGGAATCTTAAAAAAACATTGAATACGTAGAAACAGAGAGTAAAATAGTGGTTATGGGGAGTGGGGGTGGGGTAGGGGAGAAATGGGGTGATGGAGGTCAAATGACACAAAGTTACAGTTACGCAGGTTGAATAAGTCTAGAGATCTAATGGACACCATGAGAACTATAGCTGTTAATATTCTATGCTCAAAATTTGCTAAGAAAGCATTAGATACTTTAAACACACACGCGTCAACTACCTGAGATGATGGATATGTTAATTTGCTTGACTGTAGTAATCATTTCACTATGCATATGAAAACATTATGCTGTACACCTTAAATATAGACAATAAAAAATAAAATTAGCACATTAAAATATATATAAAGGCACACATTATCCCTTTTGCCTCGGGCTCCATAATGACCTGGTACAGCACTGCCAGACATTGGATTTAGATATTTTGTTTATGGATTTTCTAACATTGATTTCAATTTTTTAAAATATCACATGGACATAGAATTTGTTTTGCTTACTTAATTTTTTGGTGCCCCATCAAATTTTGTGCCTGTGGCAGGTGCTTCTTTCACCTCTCCCCAGTCCTGTCTCTGGTTATAATATTTTGGGGGCAGATTTACAGCCTGTTTTCCAGAAAATGGGACAGCATTCTAGGTATCCCTTGCTTAAAACACTCTTTTATTAATAATAATCTCTTAGTCACACCTCTCTACATGTAAAAGAAAAATTGTACCATGACAGGGCCAGATGTCTTATGCCCACATAGGAAATTGTCCTGAGGGTGCCCTAGAACAGATATGCCTGTGTTATCTGTCACATTGCAAGCAATTTTTTCATCTCATAAAACCTTTCAGAACTTCATTTTCTGGGGTGGTTGCCTGGTACTCTATGATACACGTGTGTCAGCGTGAATCTAACCCGAGTTCACGGTGGGGTATGGTGAGCCTTCTGGGTGAAGCAGTTTCTGTTCTGCTGAAGCCAATTTTCTTGAGAAGGGGACAGGGGGCCCAAAAACAGAATTAGGGAGGGGTACCAACAGGATCAACTATGTCCATGACCATCGAACATGAAAAATAAAATTGTATGAATCCCTTAGATACTTGTTTGAGGCTCACTATAATGAGATTTTAAAACTGCATTGAAAAATTCTATACTTTTATTTGTATTTTTCACTGTACATGTTCACGGGGTATAGCGTGTTGTTTCAATACATGCATATAGAATATAACGATCTAATTGGAATAGTTAGCATATCTATTTCCTAAACATTTGTCATTTCTTTGTGGCTTTAACATTCAAGACCGTCTTTTCTGGCTATCTGGCAATATGCAATACAATATTATTAGCTATTGTCACCCCAGAGCACCAGAACTGAGTCTTCCTGTCTAACTGCAACTTTGTAGCTTTGTACAGGGAAAGGTGGGGGGCGGGGCGGAAGGAGGCCTCTGGTAACCCCTTATTCTATTTCTATTTCTCTCTTTTTAATTTATTTTTCTTCATTGACCCATGATGATGGCCTCTGGTAAGCACTATTTCCCTGCCTCTGGTGACCACTATTACAGTTTCTATTTTTCTCTCTTTGCTTTCTTTCTTTCTTTTGTTTTTTTCATAAATCATTTCACTTTTTTATTTGTCCATTTAGAATGCTGGAACACAACTTCTTTTTCCTCTGACATACAGAGCTGCCTGTGACAGAAAGAGGGCTTACTGGACAGAGCCTTGGACTAAACCTTCGGAAGTTGAGTTCTATTCATACACAGCTCCTGACCCCTTGTGTGATCTTTTTGACCCATGATAATTGTATGTACTTATGGAGTACAATATGATATTCCTGTTTCAGATGATGCTGCAAACTTCTTAGACATTTCAATGAGCTTTTCTCTTACTAACAGACCTTGAGGATACCTTACCATTTACCACTCTGCTTTACCGAGCCTAGAATGCAATGGTTTTTATATTTCCAAATAAACCTTTAATAAACTGCTTTTAAGCTTAAAGAATATAAAGATCGAGCCGGCCCGGTGGTGCACTGGAGGGTGTGCCACTTGGGAGCACGGCGGCGCTCCCGCAGAGGGTTCAGATCCCATGTGGTGACCGGTTCCCGCTCACTGGCTGAGCGCAGTGTGGGCGCAACACCGAGGGTTGCAATCCCATACCGGTCAGTAAAAAAGACAAAAAGGAAAAAAAAATATAAAAATCATCTTTAACGGTAATCTTGAGAGGGGCCATATTTTCTCTTGGGAAATTGTATCATGTACAACACCCCACAGCATTTGCAATTTGCTCCCACCCAAATACTAGACCTTTTTATAATCAATATCCACTCTTGGCTGTGTTACACTTATTTATTGTGTCATTGATAAGTCCCAACTTGGGTAAAATTATCTACTTTTGGAACCCTCATGTTACATCTACCTATACTACAAATAAGGGCTTCTCAGAACAAATGTCTCCATTTACGTATCTAGCTTTTTGACCGTAGGATCTCAGATTGTTGACCTTCCCCTTTTCCATCTCTCAGAAAAATCCCTCCTTAAGAGTTTGTGGATGTTGCTGAGGCAGTGTCTGGTGTCTCCCAGATCAGGATGTGTGTCTCCCATCTTTCTCTACTTTGACGTCCTCATCCTTACACGCCTCCTCCAAGCATCTCCCCTGCTCAGCACAGCAATCTTCACCCATGGCCAGGTCGAGTCCAGAGAGTGCTGAGCCCCCACCCCGTCCTGTGCTGTGATGAGTGGGTTCTCTTCCCATTTGGGGCTTCCACTGTCTCCTGGGCCCCAAAGTTGCTGAGCTGAGGTGGTTGCACTTGACCCTCCCACCCCTCCACATGTGGGTGCACTATAACCTAAGTCAGCCCAAGACACAGATACTCTTTCTTCTTTCCTTCCAGTGGAAGCTTCTCAAAACCTCTGTGCATGTCAACTCATGCAGGTAGATGTTTTAAAGGCACTGTGAGGGGGTATCCTAATTACTTGCCACAGGCGTCTAAGATCTACCTCTGATACAGCCCAGATATCCAGCAACACATTGAAGAGAAAACCCAGAAGGCTTGAAGAGATTAAAGAATTTGCAAAGTCATTTATTCATCCTATGAGTATTTCCTAAGCATCTACTCTCTAGAAACTGGGTCAACAAAACTAAACAAGACATCCGTTGTCCTTCCTTTCAAGAAACTTACATTCTAATGGGTGGAAGGTGGACGGGGTGGAGACCCAATATAAAAATAAATGAATATCACTTAATATAATTCTCTCTAGTTCCATCCATGTTGTTGCAAATGGCAGCATTTCATTCTTTTTTATAGCTGAGTAGTATTCCATTGTGTAGATATACCACCTTTTCGTATCCACTCATCTGATGATGGACATCTGGGCTGGTTCCACCTCTCGGCTATTGTAAATAGAGCTGTAATGAACATGGGATGACAGGTATACCTTCGACTTGAAGATTTCCATTCCTTTGGGTATATTCCCAGCAGTGGGATAGCTGGGTCATATGGTAGATCTCTCTGCAATTGTTTGAGGAACCTCCACACCATTTTCCATAGAGGCTGCACCATTTTGCAGTCCCAGTCAGGCACAGAAAGAGAAATATCACATGTTCTCACTTATTTGTGGGAGCTAAAAATAAATAAATAAATACACAAATAAACTGGGGGGGGGGAGGGAAGAAGACACAACAATTATAATTCCTTGAAGTTGGTAAAACAAGTGAACAGATATGAGGTTGTTGGGAGGGAGGAGGGAGTGGGAGGAGGGAGGGAGGTTTCGGTAATGGGCCACAATAATCAACCATGTTGTATATTGATAAAATAAAATAAAATTAAAAAACCAAACCAAACAAATAAATGAATATCTAACTGGGCTGGATTTCTCTGCTGATCTCTCCAAATCTACCCACTTGTCTGTCCATAAGGCTGATACCTTTGGAGCATAACAACAGACTTATTTATTTACTATTTTTGTTTTTATTTTCCCCCAGCTTTATTGAGGTTTACGTGAAAAATAAAAATTGTGCGTATGTAAGCTGTACCATGTGGAGTTTTGATATATGCATACTGTAAGGTCACTGAGGAAGGAGATGCTAGCCAGATAAAGGAAGAAAAGATCTTACTAGCAAACGGCAAGCAGACCCACCAGGCTGAGCCAAAAAATGGCATCAGCGCTGAGAGGCAGTTGGGTGTCTTCTTTTATAGGGTTAAGGTTGGCATCTGGCCTAGCCTAGGAAGACGGACACAGTGTTCCATTCTGGGTACAGCTTGCTGGGGGAACAGAGATTTAGGGACATAGACATTTAGAGGAACGAAACAGAAAAATGAAACCAAAGGGTGGTGGCTTCCTACACGTCAAGTTCTCAGTTCCAGGGACCTAATACATACATTATGAAATGATTACCACAATGGACTTTGTTGGCCTGTGGCTTCCAGTTGGTTTGGGCTGGTGGGACATACCGTATGGAGATCGGAAGAGAGAGCACAGTGAAGTCAGGGTGTTTGTGCCTCAGCTGTGTGACCGGGCACACCAAGTCTTATCAATGGCAATTTCTTACTCCTTGTGCATTCTCATATTTTATAAATAGCGTCACATGTAATACCTAAATAACTTGAACCTATCCTGAGAGCTTATTTCCACATAAAATAAAAACAGAAAACTTAAAAATCTTCCATCACAAAAATTTTCAGAATTAACATCTTTTTTTTTTTTTGTGGTCTGAATGCAACATGTTCTTCCCTCTCAGAATTGTTTTCTATGTTGTAATAATGTGATCACCATAGAGATAAAACAAAAAGCCAATTTCATCTAGCTCTTATGCAAAATAAGGTCTAACAAAACCCATGAGTGAGAGAGATGGTTTTGCCAAAATTCAGACTGGTCGACAGGTTCCCTGTTTAAATCTGTGTGAGACCAGTAATTTATTTATTATTTATTGAGGTAAAAGTTACATAATATAAAATCCACCATTTTAACCTTTTTAAAGTGTGCGATTCAGTGGTTTTTAGTACATGAACAATGTTGTGCAACCATCCCCACTATGTATTTTCAGAACATTTTTCTTGCCCCAAGACTCCATCCCCATTGAGCAGCCATGTCCCATTTCATCCTCTGAGTCCCTGGCAGCCACTAATCTGCTGTCTGTCTTTACGGATTTGTTTATTCTGGATTAAATGTCTAGAACAGGCAATATGTGGCCCTTTTAGTCTAAGTTTTTTTTTTTTTCACTGAGCATAATATTTTTAAGTTTTATCCATGTTGTAATATGAGTATGTATCAATACTTTATTCATTTTTATACCTGAATAATATGCTATTTTATGGATGGGCTGGTCATTCATCCATTGATGGGCATCTGGAGTATCTAAGTTGCTGTTCTTAATCATGCTGCTGTAAACACTCTTGTATAAAAGTTTGTTTGCGTACACACCTTCACCTCTCTGGGATATGTACTGAGAAGTGGAGCTATAATTTTTTTTCTTTGTCCATGGTTGGCAAGGATTGTCCTTATTCATATAATTCTTGCACATCTCATTATTTGAAATTACTATTTGCTTAGATCATAATAATGTTGGAAGTTCTCCTTTTGAATGTCTAATCGATACCTTTGTCCAGGACCCCCTGCCCCACACAAAAAATACACCATCTACTGAGGTTGTTACAATTAGATTAATGGTGGTTGACATATGGTAAATACTGTGGAGAAGACCATGGTGGGGGCAGGATGAGCAGGTTTGGAAAGGGAAATTCAGAGCTCCGTTTTACTTAAGTTTGAAATGCCTAGTTTTGGAGAGGTCCAGTAGTCAGGGGCTGTAGGTTGAATGCCCTCCCCCAAACCTCATTGAGGCTTAATCCCCACTGTTACTGTTGAGAATAGGAAATCCTACTACGGTAATTGAAAGGTGGGGCCTTGAAGAGGTGATTAGATTGCAGGGCCATGCTGTGGTGAATGGATTAATAATGGTGGTCAGGGGCGTGGTTCCAAGGGCTTTAAAAGAAGAGCACATGAGAAGTTCTCTCTCTGCTCCACCATTTCCTGCCATGTGAGACCCCTGGGTCACTGTCACCACCACCAAGACCCTCATCAAATGTGCTCCGTGGACTTTGGACTTCTTAGCCTCCAAAACTGTAAGCAACACATTTCATTTTCTTTATAAATTACCCAGTTCCAAGTATTTTGTTATAAGCAACAGAAATGGACTAACACATCAGGTGTGTGTGGTTGAAACTCAGTTAAGAGGCCAAGACTGGAGAAATAAATTTGAAAGTCATCAGTCTGTAATTGGTCCATAGAAGTCAAATGAAAATGGACCATCAGTCCTTGACAATGACCTTGACAGGAAGGGTTTCCTTAGAGTGGTGAAGACTAAATCCTAATTAAAGTGGATTCAAGGAGAGAATGGGATATGAGAAGGTAGATACAGCAAGATCTGGACATTCTTTAACGGAGTTTTGCTATAAAGAGGAACAGAGAAATGGGGAAATAGATTTGTATCCCAGCTTCATCACTCACCAGCTGCGTAACTCTGGAAAAGCCACTTAGCCTGCGTCTGTTTCCTCATCTGAAC
>NW_007733294.1:195501-200832 GCF_000696425.1 Galeopterus variegatus | reverse complement strand
GGGCCTCAGGCTGCTTCTACTCATGGCAGAAAGAGGCAGGCAGCCGGCGGGTACAAGCAGATCACATGGCGAGAGGAAGCAAGAGAGAGAGGAGGTGCTGGGTCTTTTAAACAACCAACTCTCGTGGGAACTAATAAGGTGAGAACTCACTCAATACCCCTTCCCTCAGGGAGAGCATTAATCCATTCATAAGTGATCAACCCTCATGACTCAAACAGCTCCCAACACTGCCACACTGGGGATAAGATTTCCACATGAGTTTTGGGGGGACAACATATCCAAACTCTATCATGCACTCTGACCTTTAACTCTCTCAGTGAGAATTAGATTAAACAGGCCTCTTAAAAGTTGGATCCATTCCCTTGGCATAGATGGGAATTAGCCCTTCTTTCTGTTACTTGGCTTTCCCCATCATACACCATCACCATTTCCAAGTTCGTCGTCTGAGGCACTTTAATATGGCCCACTCTGCTAATGTACTATTTAAATTACTCTAATGAAAAGAGAACTAACAGACCCTGTATTGTGCAAACTCCCTAACCATCAGCCCAGCCTCCTCACCCCAAGACTCCTTGAGAAACTGGAGTTCATGATAAGTAGCGATGTACTTCCTCTTCTGTTAGCTCTGAGAAGCTGCCAGACTGGGGGAGACGCAAGGACTTTTCCTCTTCAAGGTAAGTAGGAACTGGTTTAGTGTCTTCCCATAGGAAATAGAAAATGCTCCACTTGTGATCACGGGTCTAGAAAAATATTCTGGCTGTGGAAACACTTTCAAGGAGACCTGATTTTATGTCCCGTTGCTTTGTTCCTTGAGAGCTGCTATGTGAGCATCTATCTCATGTTCATTCTTGCAATTCTGCTTGGGCCAGGAATGTGTGCGTTGCTGTGTGGTAGTGTGGAACCTGCAGAGATGCTTTAGCACACTCGAAGGAGGTGTCGAATTGTGTATTTATGAGCTTCAGGTGCACTCAAATGACAAAGTTTTCAGGAGACTAAAGCAATCATAGCTCATAACCAACTTGTTATTAAAAATGAGGAAAAAGATCTAAAAAGACAAGTGAGTTTACTGAGTTCCTTTGGTGAGTTAACAGCTTTTTCACATACTCATCCCCATAATAAACACATCAGTACAATTAAAATGCCAGGTTAATAGCAGAAGGGTTGTTTGCTTTATTCATGGCCGAGGTAAAGGAGATTTACAGGTCAACTTTTTCCAACCAGCTGGTTATGACCCAGTGGAGAGAGGTGGTCATGAAACCAGCTTAGTTAGTAAAAAACCAGTATTGCAGCAATCAGAAATGAAAACAAGTGTAATTATAAAATATCAGATGCTTCATGTAGTGAGGATCATTTTATAAAACTTTACTCAGCTTTCTCTCTCTCTCTGTCATGTAAAATACATTTCTTACAGTGGATCATGCCTAAAAATCTCTCCAAATCAGTATCACAAGAGACCTCAGCTCTCCTGAAAAATATTACCACCTCTTTCACATAAACATACTGACTTTAGTTAAATTGGTTCAAGTAAGTCCTGAAAAAAGAAATGTCCTCATCTGGAGAGGGGTTTTTTGCATTTGCAGTTTCCCCAATATATTTTATAATATGTTTCTTTCCCCCCTGAAGTAAAGAGAAACATGAATCAAAAAGGGAGACAAATATTGAGAAGGGGAAGGCATCCAGGATGACCAAGTGTAATTCCTCCAAAGAGATGCAAGATTCCCACTTACAGAATTTGGTTTTCCATCAGGCAATATTGTCTGCTTCAGAGATTGCAAATTGGTGGATAATTGACTGTGTATTTAAGGCATAAATGGAGATGGATGTCTCTAGAAAGAGCTCATAGGCTGCAGTTTCCCACAGCCCCACTGCTCTCACCAATGTCGTTACTTACCTATGTTAAGCATCTAGCTCCCTAGAGACTCTGGAGCTTACGATCTGGGTAAAGTGGTTGTACATGGGCTTGGGTTCAGGCAACGTTGTCCACGTTTTGGCTTTGCATTTTCCTGGCTGCCTGACCCTGAGCAAGTGATATCTCTTTGCATCTCAATTTTTTTTCATCTGAAGAGTGGGGAAATAATTACAAGATCTCCATCACGAGATGGTTGAGAGCTTTCAATGAGATAATAGTTACAAAGCACGTAATAAGGTGCTTGACCCATAGTAGAAGTTCCTTAAAAGATTTTAGGAAGCAGTAATGAAAAGAATGAGAGAAGTAGTTGCAGCAAAATTTGGTTTACATGCAAGAGTCTAATGCATGATGGACAGCTGGCATTTTCAGGGCCATCAGGAATGAGGGATTCCATAGGATGGAACTTGTGAGGCTACCACTTTGTTCTGATGGGGTTGTCACAGGACTCTTCTTAGTTTTCATTACCACTGGAGAAAGGGTCTGTTTTTAGCATGCAAAGTTATGGTTGCAATTGGAGTCAAGCAAAGGGCATGGGAGATCTCTATAACCACTGTCATCACCATCACCATGGTTAATGTCACATCCACAGTCATCACCACCACCACCATCACCATCACCATCCTGTCCCCCTTCACTATCAACATCACCACTGTCACCATCATCACGATAACCAACCTCTCTACCCTCACTGTGAACATCACCACCACCATCATTCCCTGTCCTCTCTGCAGTTGACTTTGTTCAGCACTAGCCATGTGCCAGGCAGGTGCCACGTGCTGTGGAGGATCATTTCACTGAGTCAGCATAATACCATGAAGTATGTGCTTTTTCTTAGCTCCATTTTGCAGATGGAAAAGTAGGCTTGGAGGAAAGTTATAACCTCAGGGCCACTCAGCTAGTACCTGCACATTTGGGATTCAAACTCAGGTTTACCTGTGCACTGAATTATGATGCCATCTAACTGCCTCTGGCCAGCGCCTAACTGTGGGTGCAGCTATGAGAGAGAATTGCATCGTAAGCACACAGGCAGACCCTAATGAATTCCAGACTCAGAGATCAAAGAAAACAGGATATCAAATATCAAAACAGGAGCATGGAGAAAGTATGGAGCTATCAAGAAAACCATTTTTAAAGTCATTTTGTTTACTCTTTTATTGAAATACTTAATTTATCATTACTATTATTATTAATTTTGTTAATGCTAAAGACGTGTACAGAAGATAGAATTACAGTTAAATAATATTACTATTATTATTATTATTATTAATTTTGTTAATGCTAAAGACGTGTACAGAAGATAGAATTACAGTTAAATAAAAAGAAATTCAAAATTACTCTCCTATTAACATTAATAATTCCTTTAATATCATGTTATATATTTTGCTCTATAAACTTCTTATTCTAATGCTATCTCATAATCACGTTCTAAATTATTTAAATAACCTCTTGCAACATTATTTTTATTTATGATATCAAATTTTTTGCATTGCACATATTTAAATGCTGCCTTTCTTTCAACTTACATTTTATGAAACTGTGTTCTTCAAGCTACTTATGTACATCTTCACTGGTGGCCTAATCATCACTGGCACCACTTTTTGAGTGGCTTTTGCAGACTACATTATCTTTGCAAATGAGCACTGGAAGTGCTTTTTGAATTTTAAAATGATATCTATAGAAAAACAATTACTACCATGCTTTTAAAAGTCTTCTTTGTAAGGCTCATGTATAATAATGTCTAATACTTCCACTATTTTTTATTTTAGAAGTTATTTATTTTTAAAATATAAAAGGCCTTCATTTGGTTCAATATTCAAAAGGTACAAGAGGGAGAAATGTTTAAAGTCTTGCCCAAGTGGTACAGTTTGGATATGTTCTGTCCCCACCGAAGCGCATGTTGAATCTGTTCCCCAAGGTGGCAGTGTTGACAGTGGCCCTGAGTGGAAGGTGTTTGGTTCGCAGGGACAGATCCCTCATGAATAGATTAATACCTTCCCTTGGGGGTGAGTGAGTTTTGTCCTACAAGCTCCCACAAGAGCTGGTTGTGTAAAAGAGCCTGGCACGTCCTCTCCCTCTCTTGTTTCTCTCTTGCTGTGTGAGCTCCTTGCACCTGCCAGGTGCCCTTATATTTCCTGCCATGAGTAAAAGCAACCTGTGGCCCTCACCAAATGTGGCTGCCCCAGAATTGTGAGCCAAATAAACCTCTTTTCTTTACAAGTTATCCAGTGTCAGGTATTCGGATATAGCGACACAAAACAGTCAAAGACACTCAGCTTCTCATCGACTGTTTTCAAAGGCAAATGATGTTATGAGTTTCTTAAGTATCTTCCAGGAATATTTCATGCAAATACAAAATCATTGTCCATATATACATGAATTTGATGCATTTATATGTTTGTACATTTGCATGTATGACTTTGTGTAGGCATATACTCATATATACACACATATATAATTGTATATAGAATGCTCACGTTTTGTAAAGTAGGGCAGATAGTCTCCCTGTTATACAAATACATTTGTGTATATATATGTATACATACTTCTAATTGTGTAGAGAATGCTAACATTTTCCTTATCATCTACGCTATTTTACACAGAGATAGTCTCCCTGTTATACAAATACATTTGTGTATATATATGTAGACATACTTCTAATTGTGTAGAGAATGCTAACATTTTCCTTATCATCTACGCTATTTTACACAAATATTAGCATACGTATTTCTGTCCCTTGGTATTTACTTACTTACTTAGTAGTGTACCTTTTACATCATTGTCCCCACAGTTTTATAATGAAACTTTTCAGACATGTACAAATGTAGCAAGAATAGCTTAATTAACCCCCACGAGCCCATCACCCAGCCTCAACAATGATTGGCCAATCTTATTTCGTCTTTACTCCTCTTTGCTCCCCCAAACCACTCCTCATACCAAATTATTATTTTTAAAAAAAATAATTTATTTTATTTATTGAATCCAAATTGATTATATATATTTTTGGGGTTGAACATTGAGATAATGTCAATTAAATCAGTATTACTAGCATATATATTGTTCAAATCGTAATTATTCTTTATGCCCCTTGTCCAATCTCTCCCCTTCCCCTTATTCACTCCCCCTTCCCCCTCTAATTGCCCTAGATTTCTTCTCTCCTTCTGAAAGAGTCATGGTTACTCTGTTCATTTGTTGCCTGGATGATCTGTCCAATGCTGAGAGATGTGATCACGTCCCCCAGTATTATCATAGAGCAGATGTTTCTTCTGTCACTCTGAAACGGGCTTTGTGGAAAGAGACATCCTCTTCTTTTCTTTGACTCTGCTGGTGACTCTCCTTGCACTCCAGTGGTTGGTGGACGATTTGCGTGGTGCTTGTGGTGTCTAGTTGCTTTCGCGGCAGCCATGGTTATTGTGGTGGCTGTG